>NC_064812.1:39528151-39548678 GCF_023721935.1 Panthera uncia | reverse complement strand
GGGTGGGTGATGGGTATTGAGGAGGGCACCTTTTGGGATGAGCACTGGGTGTTGTATGGAAACCAATTTGACAGTAAATTTCATATATTAAAAAATAAAAAATAAAAAATAAAAAAATAAAAAAAATAAAAAAATAAAAAAAAATAAAAGAAAAAGAAAGATTGACAACTATGCTTAAAAAATATAATCTATCTAGTCAGGAAATCGATTTAATCAGAACACTCTATTCCATAAATGATTTGATTGAACGTGTTTTTTTTCCCTCAAGATGCAAGAGTACCCAGCAGCATGGTTTGTTTTTGTTTCTGTTTTTATTTTTGTTTTTGTTTTTTTGCACTTATATACAATTTAGCACATCTTTCAAGATTTGGAATTGGAGGAACTTACGATACATTTCTGTGAGATAATCTGTTGTAATGGTACAGTATTCCATTTCTTACTGAAACACAAAATACAACCCTCCTTATTAACTTGTTTGTTTACTTGTCCCTATTTTGTCCTATTGCCCTGTGTGAATTCTTCCTTAACTGGTTTCCACGTGCTCCTAAACTGTCCTCTTCTCGAGGGGTGTCTCCACACTGTTCATTTGCTTTCAGCTCATCACTTGTGACAGTGTGAATTATGGTCAGCCCAGGTAACTTCCAGGTGGCTTGCGTTGGGCAGTGGCTGCTCATTTCACTCACTGCAGAGTCCCTGGGGGCATGCTGACCAGTTATTGCTACCAGTGCCCCACACTGCTCCCCTCAGGGCTTCTTTCCATGATGTTAGTTTTCCAATTGACTGTGAAAAGATTTATCTCTGCTTATATCCCCTGGCTATCCAACTCCTCTTCTGTTTGATCCTGTCGTCAGTGTTCATCCCTTCCCCAATTTCCCCTGGTAGATTAAAAAAAAAAAAAAATGATCCTTACCTTTTGGTTTTCTTCCACAGGACTTCTATGGCAATTATATATTTGTATTACTTTCATTTCTAAAAAAAAATTCTCAGGGCGCCTGGGTGGCTCAGTCGGTTAAGCATCCGACTTCAGCTCAGGTCACGATCTCGCGGTCCGTGAGTTCGAGCCCCGCGTCGGGCTTTGGGCTGATGGCTCAGAGCCTGGAGCCTGCTTTCAATTCTGTCTCTCTCTCTCTCTCTCTCTCTCTCTCTCTCTGCCCCTCCCCCGTTCATGCTCTGTCTCTCTCTGTCTCAAAAATAAATAAACGTTAAGGGGCGCCTGGGTGGCTCAGTCGGTTGGGCATCCGACTTCGGCTCGGGTCATGATCTCACGGTCTGTGAGTTCGAGCCCCGCATCGGGCTCTGGGCTGACAGCTCAGAGCCTGGAGCCTGCTTCGGATTCTGTGTCTCCCTCTCTCTCTGACCCTCCCCCATTCATGTTCTGTCTCTCTCTGTCTCAAAAATAAATAAACATTAAAAAAAATTTTTTTAAATAAATAAATAAACGTTAAAAAAAAATCTAAAACAAAAATTCTCGATGACTGTCTACAATTAGAAAAGTAATTCTAGAAAGCCACATTTTAGTTTGCTACATTAAATCTTTCCTGGGACTTCTTGATTTAATATGTTGCATTTCTGTACTTGAAAGGGAATGATCATTTCCAGATGGGTCTATGTATGAGCATTCAGCAATATTTTTGGTTTCCTAAATCAGCATGCCATCATAATTCGTAAATTCAAATGAAACTAGTATTTCTGGTACCTCAGGTATTTCCTAAGTGCAGCTTCTTGATTTGCTGTTCTGCTTAATGCTAACAGGTTGTTATAAAGAAAGACTTAAGCTCTCAAACTCATTCTGCCACGAGGTCTTTGCCTCAGCTATTCTTTTTGGCTGGAGTTCTCTTTCCCACATCTTCACCTGGCCAGCTCTTAACATTCAGGTTTCAACACAAACATTATTTTCTTTGAGAGGCCTTTTACTGGCCATTGATCCCCTTACCACTTTCTGACACATTATTTGATTTTATATTTTCACAGCATATGTCACTGTCTGGAGTTACCTTTGTTTACTTGGTCTTCACTTATCCTCCAGCTAGAATGTAAGTTCACAAGAACAGAAGCTTTGTCAAGTTTCTTGCTCTATCCCCAGAAATTATATATTATGGCATCTGGCACATAGTGGTTTGATAAATGCTTGCTGAAGGCATGGATACAACATTTTGGAAATGCTGGGTAAAATAAGGCTAAACAGGTTTCTCTAGAATAGTATATACTGGTTTAGCATTTTCCAAATATATTTGTCTAAGGATGGATGGATAGATAGATAGATAGATAGATAGATATTTGAGGGAACATAGAATGGATAGTGCATAGTGATTTACTATGTACTATGTACAAGGACATGTGGATGGCAGGTACATAATGTGCTTTTTAGCTGTATAGTACTGTTCCCTATACTTTTAAGACTATTGTAGACTAGGATTAAAGAAGAACCAAGGTAAATTCCAGAGGGTATAGGAGACTCCTCGCCCCTGTAGGGGTTCAGAACGAATCACCTCAAGATGTTCCACCTTGGCATACAGATTATTTTGAGTTGAAAACAATCAAGGTCCAAAAGTTTCAAGGAGACACTCCTAACTGCCTAAAAGAATTTACAGGGCCTGCTCCAGGAAAGGAGCTATCACCATAAATAACTATATTATAATATGAACTGGGGGTAATAGACAGGGAGGAATTTTGCAGTCTGTTTATTAAAATTCCTATGTCCCAATGTGTGTCCAGCACACATTTGTTTACCAAACAACTACTTTTTCATCTTCCTGTGAATTGCTTTCCTTCCCTTTTAAGTCCCAGACCCCTACCCCTTTCTCCTTAGTTCAGGATAACATTTATACCTCATTTTGTCTAACTATCTTTGGAATCTTTCAAGTTTATGTGGTTTCCCCAAACATATGAAATTAAATTTGATTTTTCCCCCATCTTAATCTGTTTCATGCAATATAATCCTTAGACCAGCCAGAAGAACCTTGAAGGGTAGAGTAAATTTTTCCTCCTCAACACCCCCCGTCCCCTTCTGTATGTGTCATTGGCTTCTTGCCATCCAATGCAACTCACCCCTTTTGAGTTGGGTTTTGGAGCCAAGCCAGGTCAAAGGTAAATTTCTCTCATATCCGATTACCTATGCTAGTTTGACTTAGGAGCTGATTTTAGTATAACTGTTTGTAACCATGGAAGCAGAGCTCATTTCTCTTGACATACATGGCATGAGCCCTAACAGCTTTGCACAGAAAGAATTCCTGAGGCTACTTTCCTAAGGAGAAGCCTGTGGGCAGGGCAGGCACTTACTGCTTCAGGGCTCCTGTCTGATACAGAAGGGGAAATGGAAGACAGCTATATTTCTGTTTTATTGCCTCTGTTTTGATTTTTTAGATTGTTGAATATTTCACTGATGGTGCAATAGTGCATATATAAAATAAAAATAAGTAAACTTTGGTGCTAGGGACAGTGTCACTAAGCTTTATAGACATGGGTAGTGAAGCAGGAGTAATGAATCCATGTGCTTATTTTCTGCTCAAAATTATTCTTTAATCTTTAAGCAACAAGCAGGATTTGATCATTCCAAATGCCCTGTCTGCATGGACAAATCCACAGAACCCTCCATGTGTATTAAATAGGGTTGCTGTGGATTTTATTTTTTTCATAAAGAATCACTAACATATTTTGCAATTTGGACCAAACATAGGATATTGTTTGTTTTTATGTTTGCTTTTTCAAGAATGACAAATTCACCTTATGATAATATATTATATAGATTGACTGAAATCATAAGCTCATTTTTTTTTACCTTTATTGTCTGTTTTCTAATTTTATCTGTTAAAAGTGGAGGAAGTTTTATACCGCATTAATAATCATTTAGCATTGCATTCATAAATAAGATTGGTCTATATTGTAGTGCCCTTGTCTTGTTTTGGTCTCAAGGTAATATCTTGATAAATGAATTGGCTTAGTTTGAAGATTTTCTATTCCTTCATAAAATTTACCTCTTGAGTCAGGTGGCTTTAGTTTGTGTGTGTGTGTGTGTGTGTGTGTGTGTGTGAGTGAGTGTGTGTGTGTGTGTGAAGAGAGAGCGTACTTTCTGATTCTTGATTGAATTTCTTAATGTTTATTGATATTTTCAGGTTTTCTTGTTTCTCCTTGAGTCAATTTTAGTAAATTTTCTTTTTCTAGAAAAGTAGTCCTTTGATCACCCTAAGCATAATTTTAAAAATTGTTATGTAGATTTTCCATAAAATTAATTTAATCTGGAATGGAATTTTTATTCCAGTTGTTGATTTTGTTGACATTTTTAACACTGTACTTCTTCATGTGTTTTGGAATTTGGGTTTGCTGACTCATTTTGAGTAGGATGATTTAAGATTCAATTTGTATTGTTTTTTGTATTGTGTTCTTTCCCTTTGGGCTCCCCATTCTCTCTCTGGAGGTTTTGTGATTACTTTCACCTGGCCTGCAACACTGCCTGTCCAGAACTGGGTTTTATTATGTTGTATCAGCCACCCTTGCCAATGGTGATAACGAGGATCACATATTCTGTTACAAAGCCAGCAGGTAGCTTGATTCAGTGCCTGGTTCTGATTCATATCTTTGTCCATATCTCCTCTAGAGGCTAAAACTCTTTATAAAGCTGTACCACTTGGCATGTTTTCTTGTTTTCAGCTTCCTCTCATGAGCCCATCTACCTTGCTTGCTTCTATGCAGTTAACCTGGCATAGGTTCCCCTATCTCCAGCAAAGCTACTTTAGATTCTCTGTACCTATAGGAACAGGATGCCCAGAAGACAGTGCTGGCTTCTAGATCTGAAGCCCTGCAGATCCCCTGGCTTCAGACCTACTCACTGCCTTGTGATTCTAATCCATTTCTAGTCCACAGAGATGTTTATCTGGTTTTTAGAGCCAAACTATAGCCTTTTGGTTTTCACTTGTTATAACTCATCTCTAATTGCCACGTGTTTGGAACAGAGGAGGCTCATGAGAGTGTGAACTTGCTGTACCCTGTTGACCAGAAGTCTCATAATTAACTTTTAAGCTTTATTTTATTTTTGGTCCGAATTTTTTGTCTATAGTTCTGTATAGTTCTTGACCTTTGAAGCACACATTAAACTTAATCTTTTTTTTTTTAATGTTTATTTTTGAGAGCTAGAGTGTGAGTGGGGGAGGAGCAGAGAGAGACAGAGACACAGAATCTGAAGTAGGCTCCAGGCTCTGAGCTGTCAGCACAGAGCCCAACACGGGGCTCGAACTCACAGACTGCAAGATCCGTGAGTTCTTGCAGTAAACTTCTTTAATGGGTTTAGGTGATTAGAATTGTAAAAGTCAAAGTAATTAATTATAAATTTGTTTTAATTGTTCATTAATCACAAACACTAATATATTTTTTTTAATTTTTAAATGTTTGTTTATTTTTGAGAGAGAGAGAGAAAGACAGTTAGTGGGAAAGGGCAGAGAGAGACGGAAACACAGAATCTGAAGCAGGCTCCAGGCTCTGAGCTGTCAGCACAGAGCCTGATGTGGGGCTTGAACCCACAAGCGGCAAGATCCTGACCTGAGCTGAAGTCGGACGCCTAACCAACTGAGCCACCCAGGCACCCCTAATTTTTTTTTAAGGAACTGAACTAGCTTGATTCTGAATAACATTTTGTTATTAAAAAGAAAGAAATCAAAGTTGGTTTGTTGATTTTCTACTGTATTTCAAGTCTTATGAGTAATATGTGTGAAGGAAATAAAAAGGTCTCTGCCATTAGAAGAGAGTTTGGTATTTCTCAGCTGAGGGGTGAGGATAGAAGGCATGTTCCTCCCTTCTCCCCTGTTCAAAAGGTTGAAACATGTCCAACCTTACTGAAATTTACTGAAGGAACATATGGAGATGAAAATTCATCAATTGTTAAGAGTATAGAGTTGAAAGAGATGAAACAGAGCTCTGTGATGGGCCATTTAGCTTTTTCTTTGATCTTTAAACAACGCTACACTTAAATTTGTCTACAATAGCATAAAACTGATATCTGCCATTTATCATCTACTCCCTATTCTTAGCGATCTTTGCGCCTTCTCTGCAGAGATTATGCTCAAATGGGATGTCAAGATATGCTTTTTGTTTTTGATTTTTTTAAAAAGCTTAAGCTTCTCATTTTTACATGAAATATGCCAGACTTTGTTGTGTTCTCTAAGACTCTATTCTGGAGACTCTCTCCCTATATTCTGGGCCCTCCTACAGAGAGCCTTTGTGGGACCAGTCTTGCTAACTCTAGAAATGCAATTGACAGTGGAATCATTTATTAGACTAGCCATTGCCACGACAAAACTCACCTCAGGTGCATGGGAATCTCTAGTTCAAACACCTGAATTCATTTTCACACAACACTACCTGGTTACCTAGTAACTGCAGAGTTAGTTAGGGAGGGCTGTGTGTTTGTGATTGCTTGAGCTGTAACATCTTTTTCCCCTTTGCAACCTATTACTGAAATGAAAATGTAACTTAGCTATTTCATGGTGTACGAATGTTTTCAAATGGGATAAGTTCATGCTGTTTTAAATTAGACTTGCCAAACAACATTTTTAGAATATTTGTCATATTTTAAATAACATACGCTTGTGATTGATGCTCCCTCTAATTCAAGCAAGCAGCACATAGTACCCTAAACCTGTGCCTGCTGAAGCAGTGTGTGTGAAATCCACTCTACTTTCCAACTCCCCAAGTGCATTTTTCCTAGAAAGAATTGTTTGCAGTGTTTGGGGTGACCGTACACTAATTATGGTGTAATCAGCACTATAACGGCAACCATGTAAGAGTCCATACTTTGTGCCCAGTGACTGAGACAGTGATGAAGGTATTATGTCATCTCATTTCATTCTCACCACACACTTTAAAGTTGGGTTTGTGTTATTATTCCCACCTTACAGATGTAGAAACAAGGCTTAGAGAGGTTAAATAACTTGCCCATGTCCAGCTGATAGGGATAAATTGTAGGAAGAACTCATTAGACTATGTGTATAGGCAAAAAGTAGCAGATTAATTTTCAGCACAGTCAAGTAAAAGGTAATGCATTAGAGAAGAGCAATCAAAAGTAGTCACTGCATTGTTTTTTATGAAGCAGACAGAAAGATAGAATGGAAATAGCCCTTAGCTCTGTGTCAGAAGCAACGGGTTCTATTTTCAGGCCCTGCCACTTGGGCAAAGCACTTCTCTGTGTAAAAGCAGAGCATTGACCATAATCTCCTAAGGTCATTCTAGCTTTAATAGTGTGAATGTAGGATCCCGAGAAGGAATTCAGAGTTATTGTAGGTTTCTTAATTTATGTAATTCTATGCCATTAAAGAAAATAAGCAAATTCCGGGAAATATCAGGAGAGGTGTTATAGTTTCTATATAGCACACAAAAAAGTTACATTATCTATGCATTATGGGTTTGATTGCTACAGTTTCAAAATCCAATGGAATTGGAGAAAGTTCAAAAGGAACCATCAAGATGGTATAATGAGACTGTTATAATGAGTGTAGCAACCTTCATCCTGCAAAGAAAAAAAATGTCTCAGAAAATGTCTCAGAAAATTACCAAAGGAGCTAGGGGTTGATATTGACAGTGGTTATAATTATTATGCCTCCCACAGTATGCCCCTAGGTTCCAATGGAAGTTGATGCAGCATGGCACCAATTCAAGAAGGCAAATTTTAAGTCATAAAAAGTTCTTTTTAGTATGTCTTATTTTCTTAATAATAAATATTACTAGTAACATAATTTAAAATTTTTATTCTGGGTCCAACTGAAGAAAAAATGTGATAATAGAAATTTGTAGTAGGAAAAAAATACAGGATTCACAGGAAATCTTTAACAATTCTCACTGAATAATGGCCAAGATAAGCCCATTCTTCCTTTTAGAATCATGGAATCTTAGAGCTGACAGTGCCTTTGGACATTATCTGGCTCAGTGCCCACCTGCCACTCGGACCTCAGGTCATGTATCCATTCTTTACCTGACAGATGTTCCTTCCACTTCTGCTTGAACACTGCCAGGATTTTGCAGCTTACTCCTCTGAGGACTCCTCTGTTCCCTTTCTGAACTGCTCAGATTCATTCTTCTAGTGAGCTGCAATCTATGCATGCACCCTCTGCTCGCTGGCCTGGTTATACCATCTGATCAAGTTCATTCTCTTGTAGATGAGGCATCTAGCCCTTTGAAGCATACTCTTTTCCAGGGTAACATACAGTTGCTCTTCAAACAGTGTTATTTCCAGGCACTGTAAGATCCTGACATCTCTTCTCCAGCCACAGTCTATTTTCTGGAAGGTCTCTATAGGTATCTGGGCAAAAAAAAAAAGAGAGAGAGAGAGAGAGAGAGAGGTAAAAGTGGTTGATTAATTGAAATGGGAGTATTACTTTACATAATCAGTATCCTCTATTTCTATCAATAAACCCTAACATTTTATTAATATTTTCCATAGCTGGGACACACTGCTCAATATGTTTAGGTCCACCTAAATTTTCTGATTGTCCCCAGATGAACTGCTATCAACCCAGCATCTCAGAGTGCAATGTACACCTTGATATTTATCCCTGCTGAATTATCTTGTTAGCTATAAGCTATCATTTCTGCTTCAGGGTGATATTATAGAACCTTGATTATTTGGTTAAACATATTAATGATTCATCTTATGTGTTTATCATCTTGAAGTTTATAAGTGTCTCTGAGGTATTGACAGAAACACTGACATTGTACCAGGGGTGACTTCAGTTAAACACGTGCTAACACTTATAACAAATATGATTTCATGAGAACCGTACTTTGTATTTCTTTTCATCTCTTAAAATACACTGCACTGATAAAATACAAGTTAAATTAATAAACATTTGTTTTTATTAGTATTTTTGTTTCTTTAGAAAATGCACAATTGATGGAAAAGTTTGTTCATTAGTTCTTTCTTTCTTCCTTTCTTTCTTTCTTTTCCCAGGGTATACAGTTAATTATTCAAAATACATGGCCACAATCAACATGTAACTGATGAGACTATAATCTCATGACAAGTCAAAATATTTAGGGGAACATGGATAACCTTATAAGAGTTGACATTAAAAAAATCTGAGTCTGCAGTGATAATGTCACCATATCTGTTAATCGTTCTTTTATCATGATCTTTTATTTCAGTTAATTGCATTTTGGAGAGAAGAACACTATACTATTCATTATCCTTTGTGGTCTCTGTAATGTTCTTAAAATTACCTTGTATCATTAGGTATTTTTTTAAATAGTCATTCCTCATGCATTCTGAGGCCCTAGAATCAATTTTTACCCCTTTCTATCTAGTGGGTCTGCCATTACCAAATATTATGACATTCAAGCTGCTTCTACTCCTTATCCTTGAAGTACACTTCTAAGAGGGCAGAAAATAGGTTTTCTGTGCTGTGCAAAGTGTGACCATGCTTCAAGTTAGTTTGGACTTAGAGGAAATCGCTTTCAGACTATCTGTTTTGATTTGTGATACACAAACATTATGAAGTTAATCAGCTTTTTAGCCTTTAGAGACTTGATTCTTGTGAGTCTAAAATGATCACTTCTCTTCTTAATGTAGATGTGTTATTTGACAGTGAATATTGAAGTTAAGTTTCAATTTATTATATTCTAAATGGAAAGGAAGAATTTTTCATTTTGGGTATATAAACACAATACACACTTTTCTCTGACGCTTACATAACATTTATATTAGATACAATATTGGTTAAGAAAACTATTCTTTTTCTTTCTAGGAGAAGAAAATTCCCATAAAAAAATAAGACTGAATCAGGGTTAATGGGTAGAATAGTATTCTTTTACACAAAGATACAAGAAAATAAAAAGTTTAATATTTGCAACATCCCCTTCCTAAAACAAAGTATGCTAGTGGAAATTTGGCTTGTTCCTAGAGTCTGAATGCAAAGATTATTAACTAAAATGACCTGGCTGAGAGTATGTGAGCTCAAATATGGTGAGAGGAGTAAAGACCAAGAACTACTGTGTTCGAACCATTAGCTTGCTTCCTATGGAGACATAGAATCTTTCAAAGTAAGTGTGGCTTCTTGACACCCTGTTCTGAAGACAAAAATTAGATCACTGAAAAGTCCTCTTAGGGGTATTTATAATGTTATTTGACTATCTTTTATTTAAGCTATAATTTATGCATCAAAATTAAAGTTGTCATCAAGTGTTGACATCATAGGAAGCCATGAAGCTACCCCAAAGTTCACTGCCCAAGTCTTGTGACTTGGGATGATTGACTTCTGACTCCCCATTACTGTTGTGGTCCATGGACTTGGCAGGCAGGAGCCAACAGAATAATGTGGATATTTGAGGTAGAAGTAATTTAGGTAACTGTAACTTAAAATACACTGGCTATCTTGACAGGTTAGTGTTAGTTAAAGCCTCCTTCCCACTTTTCAGCTTACCTAGTCTTAGCCACACCCATAGTGACATCAAACTAGTGCACATAAGCATATGGTGAGACAGTTTCTCTTAGTTTTGTCATGTGAGCCTCAGCAACCTGACACTGTCTGGGTTCACATCTTGACCTGGGTTTACTTTCTCTTTTCTTCCTCTGCCTTTGCCAAAGCTTCTTTGCAGTCCTCTTGCCCTCTAATCTGTCTTCTACTTCATCTTCTCTTTTTGTGCTAGTCAGCATTTTGCTTCAATCTCTCCTTCCTTCCTCTGTTCCTCCCTCCCTTCCTCCCTCCCTTCCTCCCTTCCTTCCTTCCTTCCTTCCTTTCTTCCTTTCCTAATCATTCACAGAGTAACTAAAAATACCCTATCCTCAAACCAAATTTCTTTCTACTAGGGAAAAAATCCACAGAAGTAAATCTGTATACTAATCCATAGCAATTCGTCTTTCTCTCTATGGGAACTGATGGTAGGGGAGGAATTATTATACAGCCTTCCAGTTACTGTGCTTTTCAAAGTGACAGCATTCATTTGGATAGAAAACCCTGGTCTGTTGTTAGCTTCTTTTCATGGCTTATCAAATTGGTACAGAACTGGAGGCTGCAGAATATTGTGTGGACAGAAGCCTTCAGCTGATCTTGCAGAATGACTTCTGTAGGAACATTCAGAAGATCACAGAAGGTTAAATAATTAAGAAAGTTTCCACAGTCAATAGACAAACAAACAAAAAACAGTACCCTAAGCTGCATAGGCTTCTGGGATTTTATAAAACATTAGGGGCCAAAAATAATCCTTTAGTTTATAAAACTAAATGGCAAAAAAATTAAGTTAAAAAATGTCTTTTTCTTTTTCTTTGGTTTTCTTTTTTTTTTTTTTTTTTTTTTTTTGGAAGGCAGCATCTTGGCCCCCGTTTTCTATAATGAAAGATTGATGATACCTCTGTTAGCCTGTCTAAATTGAATAATGAAAATCTGTAGAATACCAAAATACCAAGTGCTTCTATTTTTTGTTTTTTAATCTTATGTGCCATGGCTAACAAATGCTTAGAACATAGTGATGAGTGAATGGCTGTGAGAATAGAGAAGTTATAGCTGTGCCCTGTACCATAGTTGGATTTGACCATGGGAAAGATGATCACTATTGAGATCAAAATTGCTTAAAGTCTATCTCCCTTTCCTCCTTTGAGGAAGTTCAAATATAGTGTTGTCATTCAACTCTTCTACTCTTTCCATCCTCTCAAGTGAGACAACTTATCCTGTGGTTGCTTAGGCCAATGGAGAAGGGATTCAGGAACACAGTTCTTTTACTTAAAAGATTATCATTGCCAGTTGCAACCAGTCATGACTTCTGGATGAAACCCGCCACCTTCATTTAATCAGAATGATTTCCTTCCATAGACACTCTCTGCCATGTCCCATCTGCAAGTCAATCTTTAATCAATTTCAGCCATTTCTTCCAAGTACACTGCAATTCACATTCATCAGTCTACCTAAGGCTTATTTTTTCTTGAGTCACAGATAAATTAGGCCCTTCTTATTGTACCTTCAGATACCAGCAATGTGCTTAGAGTATTCAACCAGGAACAGGAATGATCTTTCTTTCATGAAGCCAATTTGAGTGCCCTGAACATGTAAGAGGGGACACTCAAGAAGGGGAAACAGCTCCCTTCAGGAGTAGCTGTGGTGATGTGTGAGCATTTGGACACGTGGTTCATTATCTTGGGAAAGAAGTCTGTATCCTGCAAGCAGTCAACACCCAGCAGTTTCACTAAACAAAGCTTGAATATAAATTAATTCAAAAGGAGCTCAGATGTTTGTTGTCTTTGAACACACCCTGTGTATTAGGAGTCTAGCTTTATTCTGTAGACCACCTACTCTGTTCATTGGGAAGGACAATATTTGTTCAAACATAGTCCCCTTTGTCTGTGTTGGGCAATAGCACAATGCATGCAGCAACTGTCCTCTGAAAACCAAGGCTTTGTCTCTGACAGGGATTATGAAAACACGGATTTCTTGAGAAGTGCCTGCCCACCTGCATTTAGATCCTAAATTGTGGGAAGATCTTGGCAGCCAGAGTATCTAGGAGATGCTCAGGGAAAAGTCTATTGAGGTTATGGAGACTTTTCAAAGGACAATTTCCTCCTTTAAAGTGGTTAGAATAGAAGAAGAATTCTTAAGAACTGTCATGGAATATTGGATTAGATGGAACCTTGAAAGATTTTATTTATCCCTCCTTTGTTAGCTTTCCATGTAAGACCTAAGAATGCATCCTATTTTAGAAACCCTCCCAGGAGTGAAATTTTCCATAATCTTTCCCCAGTTAGCCACTTTTCTAACTTCTACAAAAGCCTTCCATCAGAAAATTCTTGATCATTTATATGACCCTCACAGTCACTGGTATGGCCCAAACCTGGTTCCCTTGCCTTTTCTTTTGGTGCTCAGACCCTCCACAGATGGGCCTGTCAGGGCTGAAGCCCATTATTAGATCCCTTCTTGGCTTCTTCTCTAAGGCCAAATAATGAGAAAACTTTTTTCCTCCTTTTTTTGTAGGTCATATTTTTCAACTATCTAATGATTTTTGTTGTTGAAAATTGGATTGGGGATTTCCTGTGTCTGGAATTGCACTAGGCCTTGAACTTTGCAACCCTGATACTCCTCTTGCTACCTCTTAAAATGCACCAAATAAAATGAGACCGAGAGAATGAAGCAGCTGCAAGCAAAGAAAAACGTCACAAAAGCAACAAATAAAAACACTGAGTAGTTGTCTTTCTGGGTGTTTTTTCTTTTTTATTGAACAAGACATTTGTAAAATGAAGCATGCTTCAAAGTTAAGTGGGCATTTTGTTTATTGAGGATCAATCAATACGAACTTGGTTAGGTTTAGATAAACACCTATATAATTTATAATTTAAAATGCAGAATGTTAAAAACTAGGCATGCCAAGAAGATTAAGTATGACTTAACTTCTTAGTGGCCCTTTCTTAGCATATCTAGTATCTATATAACTTCCATTTTCTATGGGCATTTGGAGACCATTGCGCCATTATCACGATGGCTTTCAATATGCTGCTGGATAGAAGTAATTTTGATTTTTTACATTTATCTTTGATCTGTAGCTGGTTTTACAGGGCATTCTTTCTTTTTCAGATTTTAGTATCAATCTTATGATTGTAAGTAAATGTAGACATTTTCCATATTTGTTTCTTTGCTTTGTAACAGTTGGATTAGGATGAGCTATATCTGACCTGTAACATCAGATATATCTCTCTGAGCCCCATGACTTTGAAGATACGTCTTTAATAACTCTTGCTATTGTTCAACATACACATTTGTAAGACTTTATTTAACATATGTGTATAGCCTAAAAAACAATAATGAAAAGATCACACACATTCTCACCACTCAGTTTCAGTTTCTAAGGCATATCAGTGCCTTAGAAACCCACTCAAATCATCTGCATATGACTCTCTCTGATCAGCTCCTCCTCTCTGCCCCAACCCCCACCTGATATAAGAACTATCCTGATTTTGGTTTACCATTACTTTGCTTTTCTTCGTAATTTTACTATCTTTGTATGCATTGCTAAAGATTATATTCTCTAGTTCAACCAGATTTTGAAATTAAATAATAGAATCATACTCTTCTATTTCTTTTGTGACTTCCTTTTTTGTTCTTGCTTTGCTCCTATATTTTTGTTTTGAGATTCAGTTATGTTGATAGATGCAGCTGTAGGTCATTATCACTATTTTATAATATTCCACTGTATGACTATGCCGCAATTTATTTATCCATTCTGTTGATGGACATTTGGGTTGGTTTTAGTCTGAGGCTTTATGATTGCCTCTATATGACCGTTTTGGTACACGTGTCCCAGAACTCAAGTGCCAGAATTCCTCATATATATGTACCTAAAGTGCAATTGTTGGATTGTGAGATGCACATATGCTCAATTTAATAGGATGTGCCTAATGGTTTTCCTAAATGGCTTTAATAATTTTCTGCTCCTTCCTGCAGTGGATGAGAATTCCTTTTGCTCAGCATCCTTGCCAAGACTTCATATTGTTAGATTTAAATTTTTTTTCCAGTTAGGTACAGAATAGAATTTTTTTGAGGATTTAATTTGCATTTCCCTGATCAATGATGAGGTTGGTCATCTTTTCAAATGCTTTGTATCCATTCATAATTTCTTATATGTGAAATGCCTATTTATGTCTTTTTTCCATTTTCCTGTTGGATTGCTCATCTTTTCTAGTTGAATAGTAGGAATTCCTTATATACATTAAAACCTTGGTTTATGAGCATAATCCGTTCTGGAAACATGCTTGTAGTCTAAAGCACTTGCATACCAAAGCCAATTTCCCCATAAGAAATAATGGAAACTCAGATGATTCATTCCACAGCCCAAAAATATTCACATAAAAATGATTACAATACTGTAATATAATACAAAATAATAAAGAAAATACAAGCTATAAAGAAAAATAAACAAATTAACCTGAACTTACCTTTGAAAACCTTCGTGTGAGGGAGACAAGAGACAGGAGGGTTATTGTGTAGGACGACTTTCACTATCACTAATGGAATCACTGCTATCTATTGGCTCAGTGGAATCTTTTCCTTTTCGAGCAACTTTAACAAGGAACCTATCCAATGATACTTGCTTTTGCCCCCTTTTGAGGATTTCACAGAAATGTGACATTGCATTCATCACCCACAATCCCACAGAGAGAGAAGAACCATTGGCTCAGTTGTGATCATGTGATGTTTGGTGTTACATACTACTTGTATTGCAAGACATCACTCGTTTATCAAGTTAAAATTCATTAGAAATATTTGCTTGTCCTGTGGAACACTCACTGAACAAATTAATCACAATCCAAGGTTTTACTGTATTTTTAATATAAACCACTTTTTGGTTGTATTTATTATAAATATCTTCTCCCAACTTGTAGCAACTCCTCTCATTCTGTTATTCTCTTGATTAAGAGGAAGTCTTCATTTTCTTATGGTTGAATTTGTGCATCTTTTCTTGATGCTTTGCATTTTTGTATCTTGTTAAAGAACACTTCCTCCTCCCCTAAAGACATGAAAATATTTTTCTTTTTCTTACAAAAGTTTTAAGTTTTGACTTCACTTAAGTATTTAGTCCCTTAAATAACTATATTTTTCATTTCCATTTGACTTTGTAACCATAGTTTCCATCTCTCTGATGAAATTTCCCATCTTTTCCACTAGATTTTTAACATATTAATCATAATTATTTTAAACTCCTTGCCTGATATTTTGAATATATGAGCTACATTGGGTCGACAGTATTGTGTTGAATACTGTATTTCCTGACAATGGATTGTTTTATTTCTTGCCTACTATATATGTCATAATTTTGATTGCATGCTAGATGTCGTATGTGCCAGAACAGTGGAGCCTGAGGTGAACAGTATGTGAGTGCAAAGGTGCTTACTCCTCTTCTGTCCAGCCATTAGTCTGAGAGTGGATGAGTCCATCTTTCATTGCTGAGCTAGGTTTGGATTTTATTGTCTCTATTCTTACCTTTGGTGCTCACATGTTTCAAATTTCTCTAGCATTGGGTTGCTGCTACTCTGTTTTTAGTGTAGGGATTGGGTTGCTTGGAGGACTTTTCTCATTATTGTGCTTTATCCTCAGCTTTCAGCAGGCTCTGTATGTTGGCACCACAGCGGGTGTTTCTCTCTGTGCTCCTGCCCTTCCCTCGGCTATAAGCTGTTAATGCTGTGCTTGTTACTCACTGGGGACTCCTGGTGGGGACAGGGTAGTTTCTTGGTTCTCCTGCCCCTAGGTCTCAGCCAGGCTCTGTGTGCCTGAGGACAAGAGTGGGGCTTTCCCAACATTTCTACTCTTCGCAAGCCCCTGTGGAAGCCAAACTCTGCTGTAGTCATGGGAATGAGTATCCCACTCCACTCCGAGCCCTCACCCCAAGGCAGCAGGACTCTGCTTTAAGTCAATGCAGGATTCTAGGTATGAGCAGGTTTCCTGCCCTCCCCAAGAGGCATCCATGCTTTTCCTAGTGTCAGTACAGGGTGGGAGTGCAATTTTCTACCCCTTTCCTTGTAGCCACTGACCTTTGCCCAGGACTGCCCTGCAAGACAGCACTCTCCCTCTCCCGGAGGGGCAGGTGACTTCTTCCTATGAGAGAAGGGCCCAGAAGCAGGTTATGTTTGGCGCCTACCTCCCAATAGTATCTGGTCATCATCTGCACTCCTGCATCACTGAGGCAAGCTCTCTCAGGGCTTCTGCCCTGCTCCCAGTATTTCTTGGGAGTACCTGATGGAGGCCTATGGAAAAGATCTGGAAATTTGGGTACCTAGTGCCTTACATGAGAGGTTTCCAGGTATTCTAAACTCTCATATCAACCCACATTTGCCTTTTCAGAATTTGTTAACCTTTTAGTTGTCTTCCTCATTCCTGCTTTTGTCTGCCACCTCTGTCTGTTGCTGGCACCTGTCCCTCCTGTCTCTGCAAAAGGCCAAGCAACTCATGTGTCCCATCTCTCCTTGAGCTTGTTGTCCTCTGGAATTCAGCGCCTCTGACTGAATCACAATCTGAAATCTCTGATGGGCCTTAAAAAGTTATGCTTTTATAGATCATCCAGATTTCTCTCATTGTTAGGGCAGGCATAGAACACTCCTGTGGCTATTCACCTTTTAGGAGGAAGCACACTGATCTTTCCTCTCCATGCTACCACCACTCTATTTTCTTTCTTTGCCCAGTATTTCTTTATAGCACTTAAAACTACCATCATATCATATTTGTTTATTGTCTGTTTCCCTTACCAGAACGATAATCCCATTAAGATAGAATATTTATTTATTTTTTCATTTCTGTATTTCTGGCCCATAATAGGAACTCAATACAAATTGTTGAATAAATGCATGCAGTGAATGCCAAAGATCATGGCATTTTCTCCAATACCTTGAATTAACTTGCTTTCATAAGAATGTACTTCCACTGAGGCTGTTTTCTCTCCTTGTTCTGCCATATTTTTCATATGTCCCATTTTGATTATGTTCTTACTCATCATTTAATCAGGCAAATCTGTTTGCACTAGTGTCTCCGGATGTACCAGTAATGAAGACGTAAGGGGCTTGTCCTTGAGGCTGCTGTCTGTCTACCCTTGATTTAATTTATCTCTGCTCTCAGGCCCACAGCTGGCCTGTAAGGGGTTGTGTGCCACGGCTGGTCTTTGTTCATCTTAGCAGGTTCCCATCCGGTGTGTTTCTGCCCTTCTGTGGTAGGTTCTCTCTCCCACCGCCCCACCCGACCTCAAGGCCTGAGTCTTTGGTGGTCAAGGCTAATGTGTTCCTCACAAATAAGAAGCTGCATTTCAGATCATCACAGTTCTGCTTCTGCCTTCCTAATTGTTTTGGTGTGCCTGCTATTGCTGCTGTTGTTGTTTTAATAACTTTTACTCTTTGCTGTGTTTGGAAGAGATGGTGGTAAAAAGGAAAGTGGTGGGTGGGGAATTGGTCAGTGCTCTACCTGCCTCGGGGAGCAGCACACAAGAGGGGTAAATAGGTGAGTGTCCCACTTCTCTGTTAGTTCTAGGCCATCCTATTGCACTAAGGGCTCCACATCTGGCAACAGAGGCAGTGAAGGGACTGTGTATTTTCCTGTCTTTTATCAGGTGATTCTTTTTCAAGAAACTAGAGCTTACTGTGTCTCTTGGTAGTCTGTTTTTAGTATGTTTGCCTAAGTCGGATCCAAATGTATTATAAGTAATGTTCGTTTCTGCCTGACCCTGACACAAGGCATGGTGAGTTTGTATGTTGTACTGGTTTATCCTTTGTGGGACTGCATTAAAGCATGATAATGCAGATACCATGTTGAATGAGACCTTGTGCATCAGTTTTCTAAGGGGAGTAGAGCTCTTATGATTAGGAAAACTCAAGTTCGTTAAAAATGCTGCTGAATTGTCATTACCTACTTTTTATATCAAAATTACAGTTGCTGTCTCACAGTGGCCCCCAATATATTTTCTGATTTTAAAAAACATATTAAAATAAGCTCTTAAAATCTACATGGTTTGTAGTCAATCTTCTTTAGCACTGTGCCAAAGACCTTATTTTATGGGATAACATTTAGTTTCCTATCATTCAAAACCATTTCTCCCATCTTTTAATTATTTATTTAAGTAATAATTCTGGGTTGGATAATGGGGGCATTTTAGAAAACATAAAGAAGTATGATTGTAAAATAACCTCAATTATTCTGAAAGATGAAATAACAGCTGCCTTGATTTAGTTACTCTTATGTGTTAACTGGGAAAAAGTTCATTAAAACACATTTTGACGCTTTTAATCCACGGGAACTCCAATTTCATTGAGAAAATGGGTCCGAGGATGGTGAGAATGTTGACTAATTGGCTTGTCCATCCCACATGGGATTACACCAACGTCTGAGTCAGAATTTCCTGCTATTGCAGCATGTTTTCTTCTTCATTTTTTTCCTCTTTCCTTAGAAACAATCCATTTGGGTTCATTACACGGCCATTTGTTAGTCTCGTTAGTTACAAGGCATTGTACTTGTTTGTGACTACAATGAAGTCATGCCGGCTGGGTCTGGCTGTGTGTGTATGCAGAGTCAATGGAGGATCCTACAGCTGCCTGGGGAATCAGGCAGTGCAAGGGGTCACCCTGATATTTCAGAACCCAAATCCTGCTTTCCCAAAGTCATGGGGCATTTTTGTTTCATTCATCGAGAAGATTCGTTCAACTTTGGTTTGCTTACTACATGCTGTATATAGATATCAATCTGTTGAACTTTTGAAAACTTTTTATTGGTATGTAATGTTCTCAGAGAAACTGTACAGATCCTAAGTGTGTAACAAGATAAGCTTTTACAAACTGAGCACACCTGTGTAACTATACCCAGATCAGGAAACAGAATGTGCCCAGCACCCCAGAAGCTCTCCTTCATGTCACTAACCCTTCTCACCTTGGGGAACCATTCTCCTTTCTTTTGATTGTTTTTATATTTTATATACATGGAATTATACATGATATATATTATTTTGTGTCTGGCTTCTTTCATTTCATAATGTTTATGAGATTTATCTCCATTGATCATGTATTGTGTTCGTTCATTATTACTGCTATGTAGTGTTCCATTGATCAGTACAACACAGTTTATTCATTCCTCTGTTAACAGGCATTAAAGTAGTTTCCTTTGGTGGAGGGGGGACAGGGGCCATTATGAACATTCTGAGCATTCTAGTACATCTCTTTTGGTGAAGGTATACATACACACATACATTCCTGTTGGATATATATAGAAGTGGAAGTGTTGGGGCACACACAGGGTGTGTGTATGTTCAGACTCAGTAGATAAATCAGTTTTCCAGAGTGGTTATAAGCACTTACGCTCACACCAACAGTGTGTAAGAGTTCCAATCACTCTATCTCCTCACCAATATTTGACATTTTCTATCTTTTTTATTTTAGTCATTTTGGTGGAAATGTATTGAATGTGGTTTAATTTGTATTTCCTTGATGACAGTGAACCCAAGCACCTTTTCGCTTGCTTATTAGTATTTGTATGCCTATTTTTATGAGTTGTCAATTCAAGTCTTTTGCCCATGTTTTTATAAGTTGACTCCCTCTTTATTTCTGTTTGGTAGGAATTTTTTATATAGTCTGGATATGGTTCCTTTGCTGTGTATATGTATTGTAAATATCTTCTCTTCCTCTGTGGGTTGCCTTTTCACTCTTGTAATGGGGTCTTTTGATGAACAGATACTCCTTATTTTTTAAAAGTTCAGTTTGTTACTTTTTCTTTTATGGTGTGTGCTCTTTGCCTACTCCAAGTTGACAAAACTGTTCTATGCTTTCCTCTAACATCTTTATTTAGATTTGTAATCTATCTGATTTGACATTCATATATTGTGTGAAATAGAGGTCAGGGTACAATTTTTCTGTATGGATAAGCATCACTTAACTTGCTTTGTTTAAAATGTTTTAATGAAATTTAGTTTTATTAAAATATGGTTTCTATTTTCCTGGAGATAACTACTAATGATTCTTGAAAATAATTTAAAACTTTGGTGATTTAAAATTTGTAATATAATCTGTAGACTTATTTAACACTAGTGTAAATTTAATTTTTTT
>NC_064812.1:39526286-39528051 GCF_023721935.1 Panthera uncia | reverse complement strand
GTGGGTGATGGGTATTGAGGGCACCTGTTGGGATGAGCACTGGGTGTTGTATGGAAACCAATTTGATAATAAATTTCATAATAAAAAATAAAAAATGCTAAAAAAATAATAAAAATAATAAAAAATAAAAAATTATCGTTCTCACTTTTTCATTTGAATTCAGTTCAACACATGTTTATTATATGTCTGCTAGAATTTGGGACAGTTGAGAATATAGTTGAAGTTTTGACCTCCATTTATGTCATTTAGCTTTTAAGCCATATAATAAAGTTATAAAACATCGGTCAGTAATAAACCATTTCACTTTAGTATTCAAACTTATATTAGTGAAGAGAAGTACAAGGTGAGAATTTTTATTACTGTTAGGATGACCTTACACCCTTTATATAGAGCGTTATACCAGGTTTTCCACTAGTAATGACATAGATCTTTTAAGATGTAAAAATAGAAAAGAAAATATAAAAGTTTCATTTCTATATTTGGAATGACTATGAATGCTTCCTCTTTGATGTCATTTCTGCTTAGTTTTATTTTTTATTTTTTTTTCTCTTTTTATTATTTTTTCTAGGTCGTACTGGTCAGTGGACATCTGGACAGCTGGGACGTGGGGCAGGGTGCCATGGATGATGGCGGTGGAGCCTTTATATCATGGGAAGCACTCTCGCTTATTAAAGATCTTGGTAAATATTTAGAAAGTCATTAACCACTGTATGAGGATCTCAGTAGTGACATGTTTAACTCAACACACAAAATACTGAACAGATTAGTGACTCTAGTATGTTCAGAGATCCTCCTGAGATCTATGTGTTCGTTAGTTTATTCTCAGAAAAGAATGAATTTGTCCCCTTAAAGAAAGAAATTTTTATTCAAGTGTATGCCAGATATCCAAAGTATCAAATATGAGGCACTAGGGAAAAAGAACAAGCAAATAAAACTGTAGCGAATATAACCACATCAGCTGGAGACTATGTAAGGAAACCATGACCAAGTCAAAGAAAAGTCAGCAGCTCCCCCTGCCTCCTTTTCCTTGTTCATCTTAAAGACATTATTAGGCTGTTAGGATAGCTTTACTGCAGCTATCTTTCCATGGCAGAAATCAAAGAGAGCAATGCAGAACTGAAGGAATGATCCTTCAATAAGGACCCACAATAAGGGATCTAGGCTGGAAAACAGGAACTTCCAGGTGAACCTAGAAATGAAGAAGATGGACAGGCATACAAAGGATAAGCTAATAGTAAAGCAGTTTTTGATGACCCTATTTGCACACACAAAAAACATATATTTCCTCTTTGTGTGCTGGTCAAAAAGGTGGATTTTGAGTGAGGTTAGAAATAATGAAACAGTCTGGGGGCGCCTGGGTGGCTCAGTTGGCTATGTGTCCAACTCTTGGTTTGGGCTCAAGTCATGATCTTGCAGTTATGAGATTGAGCCCCAGGTGGAACTCTGCACTGAGTGCAGTGCCTGCTTGAGATTCTCTCTCTCTCTCTCTCTCTCTCTCTCTCTCTCTCTCTCTGTACCCCTCCCCCCCCACTCTTTCCCTCTCTAAATAAATAAATAAACTTAGAAAAATAGAAATAATGAAACAATTTGAAGAGTCCCATATCTGAGTTAGGGCAGGGGTGGCTTTAACATGCCTCATCAGCAGAATGTTTTGTCATAACTGTGAAGTAGCCTCAGCTTCATATACAGTAAAGATCAGAGCATCCTTTTTGGTGAAGGCTTTCCATATATATATATATATATATATATATATATATATATATAT
>NC_064812.1:39457644-39526186 GCF_023721935.1 Panthera uncia | reverse complement strand
CTTTCTATATATATATATATATATATATATATATATATATATATATATATGTTTAAATTCATACATTTCTTCCAGTGTTTAATAACCCTTATAATCCTATAAATAAGCCTATTAAATAATTGGCCATATTAACAATAGATTGCTGAAATGGTCTTGCTTAGGCATATCTTTGGTGTGCCATTTTGGTTTATGTCTTACTTGTGTTTTAAAAATGGGGAAATGGAGAGGTGGTTGTGTGTTTTGTACTTCTAAACAGTCCTGTGTCCCTTAGCCTTGATACTACTGACGTTTGGGGCTACATGATTCTTTATTGTGGGTCTGTCTCATGCATGTAGGATGTTTAGCAGCATCCCTGGACTCTATCTACGAGATACCAATAAGCACCATCCCCCTCAAGTTTTAACAACCAAAAAGGTCTCCAGACATTGCCAAATATCCCTTGGCAGGTCAGGGGTGGTGGTGGAGGAATGCATAAAATTTCTCCACTAAAATAAACTAATAAAAAAAAATCACTAAGAGACCTGAATACAGGACATTTTTTTTTTTAGAGAGAGAAAATGAACTCATTGGAAACCTTACATTCTATGCACTTACACTTTCAACACTTCCATACTTAACACCTACTGTATGAAAGCACTCGGTAAAATCTGGACATACAGAAAGGTTTAAAACATGTCCTCTGTTCTTAAGAACACTTAGAATAGAATTGGAACATACACAAGCCCCTACATATATAGGTGCCAGTATAGACATAATTTCAAGGCCTGCTTTTAGAATTGTGTAAGGTTTGAGAGAGATGAATTGTCCAGCAAACAAAACCCAAAAACATACATTCCTTCAGAGAAGATCTGGGGTACTCTATGTGTGAATCCTCTCCTCCTTCCCTTAAAAATATTCCCTTGGTGGTCTGTTCTCTCTGTCCTTACCTTCACTCCGGAATGAAGTGGGTTCTAGACATGAGGCAGGCAGATATCAAACATTTCCCTCTTTATAGGGCCCAGATATGCGTTTGGGAAGTTGATTTTCTTTTGATGTGTTCAGCCAGCTTGATTAGAAACAAAGTGGTATAGCAAAGAGAGAACCAGACCCATCTGAATCAGAGTTTACATCACTCTGTGCCTCAAACTGCTTTTTTGGCCTCAGGCAGGTCATTTGAACTCTCTGGTCTTAATTTTCTTTATCTCTTTTAACTGTAAGCTTCCAGAATATTTTATCTGCTTTAGATGGGAATAAAAATGTCTTCTCTAGGCTTTGAATCTAACATTTTTAGTATTCAGCATGGAATCCTAAATCACCATTAAATGAGTTGGATTCAGTTGCATGGATGAATGTAACATCATGCAAAGGTGGATTAAGTATTTTTTTTCAACACTGACTTCAGTTGCTTTTGATAGCTAGTAAATAGCCTCCTTCAATTCAAGGCTTAACTCTCCTATAGGTTTCTGAAAACCTATGAAGAAACCTATCTTTATTCATGTAAACATATGAAAACAAACTCTAAAATAAAGAGTAATATTTCTTTTGAATAGGTGTTAAGAGGTAGCATGACATACTGTTAAAAAGCATAGGACTATGGAGCCAGACTGCCTGAGTTCATATCCTGGCTCTGCATTTACAAAGTGTGTGGCTTTAGCCTTTCTGTGCCTCAGTTTTCTCATCTGTGAAATTGGGATAATAATGTTCCTAACTCATACAGTTGCTTTGAAAACTAAATAGTCTACTCACGTAATGTACTTAGAATAGTGTCTGATCCAACCGAGTACTCAGTAAATGTTAACTTTTATTATTTAATAAGCGTAACTCTGACAGTACTATATTTTTTTATGTAAAGGAGAATGATAATTTTTCTTACCCTTACCCCCATTAGTAAATATATTGCTTCTTCACTTAATATGTTAATTAAACTCATGTAACTCTAGGTCCAGCTGCTATGGTATACCTAAATATGCTTTCTCTTTACTATTTAAGCTGCTATCTCTTATATGATGGAAACCCAGTGACTCCTTCACTTTTTTCTACTTTCATACTACATTTTCAGGCATCTGAATTTCTCCTTGTCACTTCCTGCTTAGGTCAAATGCCCAGTGCCATCTCTATACCTCACTTCCTGTGATTGTGCCCACTGAGTCTTACTCTTTAAAGTTAAAATTAGATTGTGAATTTCTATTTGTAGATTGCCTATGTGCTTTAATACAAAGAGCTGGGTCCAACATGTGACATATGAGTTCTAGTTGAAAATAACTGGTACACATGAACAAGAAATAGGACTTTGGGAAATGGGTTCATAATTATATTACTTAACTATATTAAGCCCAAACTATTTAAAGTGGTGAAGTATGAAAACTCTCTGGCAGTCTCTTTTTCCAAGGAAAGTAACTTCTTTTGGCTGCTGTTCCTTGGACGATATGTCATGCAGCACGCGTGTATGTCAAAGTCCTACAGTGGGGCTTGTGAATTTGAATGTTGGTCAAGCAGGGATTTCTGATATTTAGGAATATAGTTCTAAGGTCCATCCTTCCCTCCTTATCTCTTTTCCTTTGTTCTCTTCTTTTACTATTATTATAGGTTCACTCTTTTGCCCAGGCCCTCAGCTAAAACTATATTCAATTAATCTAACAGAAGAGATATTTGTGCTTTCCAAATATAATCAGTCATTCCTGTGTAACTGTCAACAGAAGGCTATTTGCTATGAAATGCTATTGAATACTTCTTTGTGTTTGTGGTTTACTGGACTTGAAACTGTTTATTTGAAATGTCATTTCCTGGAATGTTCTGGTGTCAGTGAACAAAGCCTATGGCAAAGGATCCTATGCTTCAGAATGTTCATTTGGCACTTGAAAAATAAACCACCATCCATCCCCAAATTCTTCCAAATTTACCATTTTCTGTGAAGTTAGAATTTTGAGTGTTTAGGCCTAAACAAAGGGAAAAGATCAGAAGTAATAGCACTACTAGGTTGTTGAAATGAGGAATATGTGTGAAACATCTTTCTAGAGAAATTTCAACGTGAGCATCCTGATTGTGATTATTACAGAGCTTGAGAGTCTATGTGTTAGAAAAATATTTTATTTGTAAATTCCTTCACTGGTTCACTCAACAAATACTCACGGTGCTCTGGCCTGCACGTCAGTGAGTGCCAGATGCCTTGTACCAAAGAGGAATGAGACGTGGTCCTTGAAGGCCTTGAAGTGAGAGAGACATTGAATTCAAAAATTGCCATGAAACTGTTTTAAGTTCTTTAATTGAAGGATGTACAAACTGCTTTGGGCACCTAGGAGCGGGAGGGATTGGTATGGCTTAGCTGGGTCAGAGCACCTTCACAAAGGTGATAGTTAAGCTTTCTTTTATAAAGATAAATAGAAATTCCTGAAGCAAAAGGGGCACAATGAAGAATTCCCAGGAGAGCACAGAGCCTCCAGGCCTGCACATCATTAAAAATGAGGAAGAAATTGTTGACAGTAGCAGTGTTGGGATAGTAAGGGAAGAGAGGATTTGCAAAATTGCAGGAAATGTTCACTTTTTATTTAGTATTTTTAATAACATTACATTTTTGTATAGTAAGAAGTTGTGATTTTAGTAATCAGGGGAAAAAAACCCCTCAAAAGCCAAAGGAAAGATTCTTGGCATTGCCCTTATCATAAACATTGTTTTAACAGGAACAACAGAGCAGAAGTAGGAAGTAGGAAGAGTTATGCAGGAGCCGTCAAGCCCTCCCGGCCCAGAAGTACACAAGGGCACACAGCCACATGCATGCCAAGGCTTTGGAGTAGTCAGAGCTTTAAGTACCCATTTCGAGTGCAGTGGGTTCTCTCTTAGAGGGATGCATACATCCAGTGAGAGGATTTCTTTCTCTCCTGTCAAACCTCCCTTGAAAAATTCCCAGGCGGTCCAATCCAGAATAACCAAGCAAGGGAAATGAACAGCTTCCAATGAGATGGAAACCTAAAAGGTAGAGCTAGAGACAGCTAGAGCCCTGAAGCCAACTTGACACCTGCCCAGACTAAAAAGGCAATCCCACTTGGAAAGGACCTCCTCCCTGCCCTGGGCTTAGCCATACCTCTGAGTATAATAACTGTTCTAAAAGCTAACATCTACGGAATATTACTGTGTTGTGGACATCGTGTTAAGTACTCCACTATGCACACGCTCTCTTTTCTTCTGGACAACTCCAAGGTGTGGATACACTTGTTATATCCATTTTACAGAAGAGGAAACTGAAGCAAAGAAAAGTATCCTGTTCAAGGTCACAGAGCTATCACATAAAAAATTTCAATCCAGGCAGCCTGACTCCTTACTCGTATGTACTTTGTAATACTGTTTTACTGGAACAGCATGGCTAGTCTATTTCTAGGAACACTCATCCTCAGGATATTGAGACATTATGTTAAAAAAAAAGTGTCTGATAATCAAATAAATTTAGGAAACACCCTGGGTAATTTCTTCATTCATCTGAAAACATTTGTTGGGAGAGTATTCAAATTCATGGATAGAGTATGCTTTGGGAAACACTGCTCTGGGGCATTATTGGTGTTGACAGAACTGACCAAGAATCCAAGAATGCAGGCTCAGGTACGCTTTATGGAACTGAGTACAAAAAGCCTTGGATTGATTTTCATTCCAGATTTTCTAGGCTGTATTTGGGATCTGTGGTTGCCTGAATATTGACAAGATAGAACTATTCAATGCTTCCCTAATTGGCATAGTAGAGACTGTTCTTGTATTTCTTCTTGAAGAGCATTTGTACCCATGTGCAAACTCTATGCAACAACTAACTTCTTCTCCATGCTCTCTGAGCCTATTTTATTTAAATGAATATGGTATTATCAGAAATGTTTGACATGTGCTAAGGGCTCTCCCTTCCAGGTTTTTCTGTGGCTCCAGAGGAATCAGAATTTGGTAACATTTTTTTTTCCTAGAAGGAATTTTTGTCTTCAAACATGCCACAAACTCTCTGTCCTCTCACTTCGGATGCTCTTCCTCTGTAATTATTTTTGTGAACACAAGAAGGGTGACTGGTAGGTATCCTCTGGGATAAGTATCCTCTTAAAATCACTGATCCTCAAAACCTTTGGGGAATGATACATCTGCTGCGGAACTGTCTAAAAAATTAGCTTAAGTCTTAGAAAAAAAAAAAACTTTCCCTCCCAACATTAAATTTAATTTTTATTAATTTAAATTTTAATGTCTAGATGGTGGTTTGCCTTCTTCTGAACAAATTTTGGTCTTGACTTTTTATAACTGTATTTAACAAGACAAATACCTAGAACAGTAGAAGAATTAGACTCTAAGAATTTGCTTGCTCTTTTTCCTTTTTTAAAATTTTACTTCTAGGGGCGCCTGGGTGGCTCAGTCGGTTGGGCGGCCGACTTCGGCTCAGGTCATGATCTCGCGGTCCGTGAGTTCAAGCCCCGCGTCGGGCTCTGTGCTGACAGCCCAGAGCCTGGAGCCTATTTCGGATTCTGTGTCTCCCTCTCTCTGACCCTCCCCCATTCATGCTGTCTCTTTCTGTCTCAAAAATAAAATAAATGTTAAAAAAAAAATTAAAAAAAAAAATTTACTTCTAAAAGTAGCTTTACTGTCATGGGCATTCATAGCCTCTTCTCATGGTTTTTTTGAGGATGATCTTCTCATTTTTTTTATTTAGGTATGTTATTTCCTCTAGTGACAAGTTATATAGTGTCTGGCTTTACCGTAAGACCTGTAGCAGATACGTATTTTTTTTCAGCTTAGAATTGCTGAGAACTTTTCCTGAGTTTTAATCACGTTTGTAAGTTTCACTAAAATACTTAGCATCTTTACATCTCATTAGCTAACACAGACATTTCCACTGACATGTGTAAAATGACAAACTGTATGTAGATTGATCTTCAAAATGTTTCCATGAGATAAAGTGAAATGAATCACTTAGAATTTCTTCTGCCTGTTAGTTTGGATGTGATATGGGAGATTCAGTAGTCATTTTAGAACCTTAGGCTGCATGAATACTGCTGTTATTACTTTATCCGTTAGTTAGAATATACCATTTCTATGTAAAAGTAGACAAAACCCAGGCCCAGTGGCTTACAAATTGTGAGCAGTCCTTCCTGTCTGACAGAGTCTGGAAGGATAGCCGATGAACACTGTGAGACGAAGGTCTCATGGGACCCCTTTCTCCACAGCGTGCTCAGCTTCCTCCCCCACATCTGCTTTGATTTGGCCCACATGCCTTAGAAAGTTAAGAAATGTAGTGTTGTTAGAGGAATCGGAAGCTTTGGTATTATTTATCCTGGAGAAGAAGGACTATGGGAAGACTTAATGATGGTATGCTTAGTGCCCCAGTGGATTTCCTCCCACCCAAGAATGGGATCTGTAGAAGTCCAGGGTGGGACTGTCTGGGAAATGTAGGCTACTTCATTAAAACAGTATCATCACAGTATTGCACAAATTGGCTCACAAGGAGATCTCCTATTTCAGTAATAAATATTGAACATCTATTTCATGCCAGCCAAATAAAATGGATAGACCACAAGTCCTTCCATGAAGGAACTCCTCGTCAGGCAGCAATAGCATCACATGCTATTTGAGACATTTGAGCTGAGCCTTGAAAGGGTGGGAGGTAGGAGAATAAAGGACAAAATTAGAGCTCACAGAAGTACATAGTTTGAGGAGTGGAGGCTGTTTCTATAAGTCTAGAGCAATAGATGAGTGAAGAGCGACTGGAAATGAGTCAAATGAGAGGTAAGGGTCAGTTTGTCAGGGACACTAGATGCAAAGCTAAAGTTTGCTAAGGCCAAGGGAGCCATTGAGCATTTTAAGCATGGGATTGACACGATAGGACTTCTTTCTAAAATAAAGATATCAGGTAGATGTTATCCTTCAACTTATAAAGAAGTACGGTGAACAGAATGGAGACACAGGAAGATGGACTGGGGAGATCCCAGCTATACAGAGTCTGGAAAACCACAACTTTGGAATTACAATTTTGTTTGCTATGGGGCTAACAAGCCAGTTTCTACCTCTCTGTGCTAAATATACCAAAGAGGAAGTGATGGGGTTTCCAGAGATGTTGTGTTCTTCGCCTACACACTTCTCTGCATCATGCTAATGCTGCATTTTGCAAAAAACTGTGGTTTTCCCAGCTTAGAATGAATTCTGTTCCAGTAAACTTGCCCAGAAAAAGAAATCTGCAAACAAACAAGAAAATATGCTATAAACGTCTGATTGGACCTTTATGGTTAAATGGATTTTTTCAATGTTCCTGGCAGACAAAGGTTAATTTAATTCAAACTTAGGCTCTTCCAATTCTGTGGACATTCTCAAAATCAAGCTCTAGGAATGGAAAATTTCTACCAAGTGTGTGATAGCAACGACAGGCTAAATAAAGTATTGAAAGAAGTTGACTGTTAAGGCGCCTGGGTAGCTCAGTTGGTTAAGCATCTGACTTTTGATTTTGCCTCGGGTCATGATCTTGTGGTTTTGAGTTCGAACCCTGTGTTGAGCTCTGTGCTGACAGCGTGGAGCTTGCTTGGGATTCTGTCTCTCTCTCTGCCGCTCCCCTGTGCTCTCTCTCTCTCTCTCTCTCTCTTACTCTGTCTTTCAAAAATAAATAAACTTTAAAAACATGTTGGCTATTATTAGATTATTTGTAATACTGCTAATGCCCTCCTCATATTGGATCATCATTATTGATGAGCTGATATTCAGCCCATGTCCTTGCAAGACGCCAGCATCCCCAGGCTATACCACGTGACCCAGGTCTCATGGACTTTTCAAGTCTTTAAATCTCCTTCCTTACTCCTTAAATAACTCAAAATCTGCAGATAAATGAGAGGCAGCCTATATAGCAAAATAAGCGTGTTAAGAGTATCTTAGATTCCAGTCTTTCTATGCTACTTAGTAGCTGTATTATGTTGGACAAATTATTTAACCTTTTAGATCTCACTTTTCCCTTCCTTACAATAGGAGAAGTGTAATCCTGAGTAGTTGAGAGGATAATTTGAAATAATTTAGACAGTGTCTGGCCCCTACTAGGTCATCAATAATAATAACTATTTCATTGGATACTAATTGCCAAAACAACAAGGGTGGATATTTCAGCAAAGGATATTATCTCAGGATTGACTCTGTCTGTCTATATCTTGTTTCATAGTCCAGCTGGGGTCAGAGACGTCCCCAGAGCAGAGAAGCCCTCATAATAAAAGAATAGCAGATTCCGATGAGCCAAACTGAAACCATCATCCCAGTATAGCCACCATCCACGTGTATACAGGACTGATTCTCTTCTCACTGTTACAGAGAAGGTCACTTAATAGATTCTTCATAAATGTGATGCAGAATTAAAATAACACTCACAGGACATGGGAATGGAAAGATCTTTACCTTTTCCTGTCCCCTTTGTTCTCACTGCTAATGTCTCTAACCTAGGAACACTGTATATACAAAGTTTTATAATAAACCTAAAGAAAAAAATGGTAAAAACAGGAGATGGCTGTTGAGGGCAACATAATTTGCTACAAAGTAAGTGGTTTGAAATGTAGGGAAAAAATCAAGGCGGAAAAAACAAAGAATCAAATCTAGTGTTTACTGTTTACAATTTACCCTGGTGGCTGAGTTCTCAAGAAATCTTTCTATTTTTAATATAATCAAAACCCTAAAATCTCCACGCATTCTCAGAAGATCCTCATGCATTAGAAAACTGTGGATGATGACCACTGATGCCTGTATGATCATTCTTTCTGAGTGGCATCTTTTAAAAGGAATATATTTAAAATGTATTTAAAACTATTCTGACTTATTGCTTTGGTTAATGTGTGGGAAAATATAATTAAGAAGTGTTTCAAAGGCTATATTTCTCTTCTCATCACCATAGACCATATATCCATTAGCTATCCCAAATTCACTTGTTTCAGGCAGCATGTTAGAACAAAGAAATATTTTATGAAGTGCTTCATTCTAGAATTACTCCTTTTCTGAAAGAGGAAAGTGTGAATTCATCTTTTATAGTTGAATAATTTTAGATAAAATAATTTGAAGGCCATTTTGGCCACAAATAAAGAGTTAGAGGAATTTTTAAATTGATTGACTTTTTGGAACTTTATTATATTTATTGCAAAAAACAGTGGCTCAATTTATGAAGCAGGGATTTTTGATAAAAATGCAAAATATATGCCAAAAGAACCCTGTGCTCTATATTTTCATATAATAAACACTTTGGGGAAGAAGTAATTTTGGATATAGGCAGACAAGGTAACCTTAAAGTGGCTGCCGTAAGAAAATGCTTCAGTAGTATCCTATGTTCCATATCAGTAATATCTGTTTGCTAATTACAAATATATATAACATTTCAGGGGGTGGGGGGTATTTTTTGTTTTTTTAAGAATTGACAGTAACAAGGAGTACCCTTGCTTTAGGATGTAAAGTAGGTACAGAGCCTGCTATACCAAGCTCTGAGCTCAGTGCTGTATATATAGTTCTCACTGAGTCTAGAAGGCAGGAATTACTATTATCCCTTCTACAGATGAAGGGCCTAAGGCTGATGTTACTTACAACTCACAAAAGTAGAAAATCTCATTTCCTTTTCTTTTGTAATTTTTTTTAATGTTTATTTATTTTTGAGACAGAGAGAGACAGAGCATGAACGGGGGAGGATCAGAGAGAGAGGGAGACACAGAATCTGAAACAGGCTCCAGGCTCTGAGCTGTCAGCACAGAGCCGGACGCGGGGCTCTAACTCATGGACTGTGAGATCATGACCTGAGCTGAAGTTAGACGCTTAACCAACTGAGCCACCCAGGTGCCCCTCATTTCTTTTTCTTAATGTTTCTCTTTAAATTTTTTCTTTGCCCACTTTTTTTTTTTTTAACTGAAAAAGACTTCAAATATTTGGAAAACAACATAGAAAATAAACACTGACATATCCTCCGCTCAGATTTCATAAATGTTAACAATTTCAAATATTTCTTTCAGATCCTTAATTTAAAAGAAATAAAAAATCATCAATACAGTTGAAACCTGTTTTGTACCTCTCCATGGTCCACCCCCTTCTCTCTTTATGGTTTTAACAAGTGTTCTGATTATTAACATTATCCTGTAAGTGTGTATATCCAAAAACAATATCATACAGTTTTTGTGATTTTGAATTTACCTAAATGATGTTTTTTTCTTCTGTATTTGGGTTTACTCAATTTTATTTATTTCTTCTTTCTTCTTGAAGTGAGTGTTTATTAACTGTCAGTCATTAACTGCCAATATAATTTTCTAACATGCATTTCTCTCTAAGCACTTATGTAACTACTTTCCACAGTTTTGAAATAATGCCTTCATGGCCATCCAGTTAAATACGTTGGAATTTTCATTATGAATTCTTCTTTGAGCCTTTAAATCATTACAGCTTTCTTTAAGTTTCCCAAAGTATGAAGTTATTATGGAGTTACTCAGTTCCAATTTTGTTACATAGTGATTGTTAAACATGGTTTACAGAATACCAGTTATTTGAAATTCATTGAAACAGAATGTTGGTTTATTACATGGTCAGTCTTTCTTAATATAATTTATTGTCAAATTGGTTTCCATACAACACCCAGTGCTCATCCCGACAAGTGCCCTCCTCAATGCCCATCACCCACTTTCCCCTTTCCTCCACCCGCATCTACCCTTAGTTTGTTCTCAGTCCTTAAGAGTCTCTTATGGGGGCGCCTGGGTGGCTCAGTAGGTTAAGCGTCCGACTTCGGCTCAGGTCATGATCTCACGGTCCGTGAGTTCGAGCCCCGCGTTGGGCTCTGTGCTGACAGCTCAGAGCCTGGAGCCTGTTTCAGATTCTGTGTCTCCCTCTCTCTGACCCTCCCCCGTTCATGCTGTGTCTCTCTCTGTCTCAAAAATAAATAAACGTTAAAAAAAAAAATTAAAAAAAAAAAAAGAGTCTCTTATGGTTTGTCTCCCTCCCTCTCTGTAACTTTTTTTCCCCCTTATCCTCCCCCTTTAAAAAAATGTATTGTGTTGACTTGAAAAGAATATACAGACTCCTTTCCCCAGGAATAAGGTTGCACATATGATCATTAGAGCAATCTTATTAATCATGCTCTTCAAAACTAATGTATCATTACTAGTTTTTTATCTGTTTGATGTTTTTGAGAAAAGTATTTTAAAAGTTTCCACTAGGATTTCTCCTTGAATTTCTATCAGCTTGGCTTATATAATTTCAGGTTTTGTTGCTTTATATAGTTGAGCCCTAAGACCTTTATCTTTAATAATGATTTTTCCATGCAAGTCTATTTTATCTTATATTAATATCATTGAACCAACTTTCTTTTGGTTACTTTTTCTATTCCTTTCTTTATCTAAGTCATGTGTTTTAGTTGATTCTGCTGTAAACAGTTTAAAGTTAGATTTTTTTCCCTTTAAAAAAATTTTTTTTAATATTTATTTATTTTTGAAGGAGAGAGAGAGAGAGAGAGGCAGAGAGAAAGGGAGACATAGAATCCAAAGCAGGCTCTAGGCTCTGAAGCAGGCTCTAGGCTCTCAGCACAGAGCCCAACATGGGGCTTGAACTCAGGAACTGTGAGATCATGAGCTGAAGTCGGACACTTAACGGACTGAGCCACCCAGGCGCCCCTATAGTTAGATTTTTAAATATTGAATCTTGCAATATCATTTAACAAGGATGTTTGTTGCGTTTATCATGATTACTTATATTTTACCAATTTCCCCCCTTTTTTCTATTAAGGTTGTTACTTTTGTTTTTTGTTTTTTTGCTTTTTATTAGATTCATTGTTTTTTATTTCACTCTCTCCCTGTCTTTCCTTCCACTATTTGGCAACTTGCATGTTTTCTATTCTTTTGGTGGTTATTATTAAAATGTTACATGTATGTATGTCTGAATTAAATAATACAGCAATGATAAATTGCTCCAATATATCCCCTTTGATCATGTATATTATTGTTGACTAGCGTTTTAGTTATGCCTTACTTCTAAACCTTCTCCAGGTTTATTATTATTTGGTTATTATATTTTGGCTTTGCCACTTACTAGGTGTGCTACCTTTCAAGTTGTGTAAAGGTGCCATGCCTCAGTTTCCTCATATATATAATGGAGATTATAATCATATCTACCTATAGGTTTATTATGGTAATTAAATGAGCTAGTTCTGTTTCTGGCACGAAACAACTGCTCAGTGAATTTTAGCTGTCATGTCTTTTTAGGTTCCTCCTAGCTGTGACTGTTTCCCAGACTTTCCTTGTTTTTGTTGATCTTGACAGTTTTGAGGAACTCAGTTATTTTGTAGATGCCCATTGATGGCAATTTGCTGGATGTTTTTCTAGGGTTAGACTGAGGTTACAGGTTTTGTGAAGAAAGATCACGGAGGTAAAGTGCTGTTCTTATCGCATCTTATCAAGGGTATGTGCCCTCAACATGACTTGTCACTGATGGTGTTGACCTTGATCACTTGGCTGAGTGTGTTTATCAGGTTTCTCTACTGCAACTCTTCCTCTCACTTCCATTCAGTACTCTTTAGAAGGAAGTCAGGAAAGTGACACTGTCCATTTACATATTTTTACATATAAAACACCACAATAAGTTAATTTTATTATTTTATACAGGCATTCTTTACTTCTACTTAGCCACATGTTTTTGTAATGTTTTCGTATTGTGGTAAAATATACATAACAGAAAGTTCAGGCCTACAGTTCAACAACATTAAGTACATTCACATTGTTGTGCTACCGTCACCACCATTCGGCTCCAGAACTTTTCATCTTGCAAAACTGAAACTTGCTACCCATTAAACACTGTCTCCCCATTCCCCTCTCCCCTCAATTCCTCGCAGCCACAATTCTACTTTCTGTCTCTTGCATTGGCTGTTAACGTAAACTGCATATGGTTTAGGCCATATATCATTATGTAAAGTTTGGGTGTGTGGTTTTTCTTTTTACCATAGTGTTATCTTCATTGAGTCCTTTTTCTTTTTCCTGAGAGAGTGAAGCATGCAAGCGCCTGCACAGCAAATCTACACTTGCTTTGGCTTGATCTCTCTGGGTTTCTGAGATCTTAGACCAGCCTTTCAGTTACTTTCTCAGCCTGGGGTTTTCAAAATCCCCTGGGTTACTGTAGCAGCAGCTTTTACTTTCTGCTCTATCTTAAGTTCCCTTTTTGTTTCTGAAATCTGGGGATTTCTGTCCCTTTCTCTTTATTCCTTTTTCTTGTCTCTTCCTTCCTTCCTCTCCCTCTCTCTCTCTTCTTCCCTTCCTTTCTCTTTCTTGAGTTATGCTATGTATTAAATGATAGTTTGTAGAATTCACTGTATGATATATAGGAAAGTTGTTAAAGGAATAAATCCATCACAGGGAGAATTTTTTTTCTCCTGTATTCTTCTTTCTTTTCCTTGTATTGTATCTACATGAGAGGCTGGATGTTAGCTGAGCCTGTCTTTGTCATGTCACAATATATGTGAATAAAACTATCACGTTGCTCACCTTAAACTTATACAGTGATGTATGTCAACTATTTCTCAATAGAGCTAGAAAAAATATCATACAGTTAATAAAATTTACATGATGGGGGAAATGCATACTTTCTAAGCATTTCCGTAAATTTTATGAGAAAAAAGGTCCCTTCCACATCAGCTTGAGCAACCAGAAGTCCTACTTCTTTTCTAAGGAAGCAAAACACCTTCCATTCAGCTTGATGCTTGACATCTGGAGAAGACAAGAACTGGGAAATGAGAGTAAGGTTCTGTCTGTGACACCCATTGTCATGGAATAACAGGGAGGGAGACAGAGAAGAACTGTGAAAAGCATGAATGGCCAAGGGCAGTGGCCCCGATCATTATGCCATCGAGTTTCCCTAGTATTTTTATCTTCACCTGTGTGCTTTGCAAGATTTTGAAAAAAATAATTTGTTAACAAATATGATGATTTATTTTCAGATTTTGTTAATCACACAATTTTAGAACATAAGTTTTTATGAGATGATCAATGTTACTGTACCAACTTGATCTTCTTCCAACCAAGAGCAAAGAAATTAAATTTACCAATTCAGGTTTACTCAAGGAACCATTTCACTTATAAAGGTATATTTTTTTCTATGTTTTTCACAATATTTGAAATTGGCCTAGAGAGTCCGTTTCATGATCTTAGGTTTGGAAACTCTGACATAAAGGTAGTGATTAGCGCCCTAGAAAGAAGTCATTCTTGCCTACCTCCTCTCTCTGTCCAGGTTTAGCTCTTGCTAGCTTGTCCGGAAACTGCATCTTCAGCCACTGCTAACCCCCTTCTCGACATAAGTCACACGTTCTGCAGAGGTTGGCAACGCAGTTCCCGAGTGGTCTTGGTGCAGGTATTTATTAGCTTACAGAAGATGTTATTTGGACTAGCCAGGGAGATTATCACATAGAATCATCTTGTTGCCACTCTTGACAAATGGTCCCAATTTTCATATCAGATTAGAAAACCCTGGGCCATCAAAGCATATGTGTTCTTATCAGTGATTCTGCCCAGCTTTGCTAAATGCAACTTATGTAATCAGCTCTCACTTAAAGATGGGGTTTTTGTTTATTCTTTCAGAATCGTGCCTTGGAAAAATGTATACTGATTCTTCTTGGCAGTTGTTAAGCAGATTTTCTCCATTCCCCATTTCTCAACCCCAACACCCAGCACTGAAAAAGAAACAAATCCTTAATACCAAATCTCAGTCCCTCATGACACTCACACCTGGGCTTACTCTGAAGCCAGCCTGTCATTGAAGGAAAGCAGGCAAAGCACTGGTCACCGAGAGAGCCTGTGGTGACAGCGGGAAGGTGAATAGGAAGCCATCAGGAGGAGTAGCCATCTCTGTTGCTTTATGTAGTTGAAGAGAGCATATTTTTAGAATGGGCTTTGCTAGAAGGCTAAACATGCAAGCCTATAGTCTAGGCTTGTGAATTATGCTTGTAGCCTTATAACTTTCCAGACTTACCCCCATGTACATTCTTTTATTGTAATGAATAAAGGTCATTAAGTGAGGGAGTGAGTACATTTAAGGTTACTGCATTTAAGTCTGGGGAATATAGATAACAAGATTGGAATAGGAAAATGATGTTGGTCAGCATTAGTCAGGGGCCCAGAAGGAGTGGAGGTAGGTCCCTGAGGGAGCACATGTAGGGGTCATATGGGAAATGGGCACATGCACATCATCCAGATCCTTCCGCAGGGACAGCACCTACTCTGTATATCTCAGGGATATTTTGTATTATGCCTACTTGCAAATCCCTACGTATGCCCTGCTATTTCACCTCTCCTCATTCACCATGTCTCCGTATATTATGTGTACTCATTGTTTTCACTGTCAGCACCCAGTACAAGGTAATACCAATAGTGTCTGTCACATTTAGCAGAACTGACCCTGCACAAATCCTCTGGGCCAGGAAAGTGAGAGGGCCAGAGGGAAGCTTCACTCTGGGGAGTAGAGGAATCCGTTCATGGAGGACTTTGATTTCTTATAGAAACATAGGAAGGTAAGGACTAAAGGGAAAGGAAAGAAGAAAGAGAAAGAAGGTAAAAAGGCACAGCCAGGTAGAAGTGGACCCTGTCTCAGGGAAGAACAGTCAGCTGGAGAAGTGACATCTGGGATGCATGTCATAAAGTCGGATGGTCCACACATCTCCATCTATTTGATCTGGTCACCGTCATTGCACTGTCTCTGGCTTTTATCCTTTTGTCAATCATTCAGCCTTAATTGCATCATTTAATCATTTTTCTTTTCTCCTTCTTTGCTCCATCTTAGACATCACATCACTATTTAACTCAGAGAACTTCCTTTAACCTAGGCAGTCTCCCAGGTAAGCTACTTCTAGTTCTTTTTGATATACTCATCCTTAAAGCAACAGTTATTTCCTCTTTTGGAAGAAGACAGATTTTCTTTAATAATTTTTTCAAGTGGAGAGATTAGTTGTGGTCACAGTGGCAGATTTTTCATAATTCTCCAATTGCTATAAAAAGTAACTTCATGGCATGCAGTGAATTCCCATGATGGGAGCTGTCCTGTCATTGTGAATCGCTATGATCATCTTTGAAGTGACACTTCGTTCCACACTGTCTGTCAGCAACTATGTAGGGTTTGTTTTGGATTCAAACATGTGCGAGATGAGTTGATCTACATCCAAAAGATTCAAACATTTTTGTTGTTGTTTCTTTTGGATCTGACTGTTGTTCGCTAGTTCAGTTTGGGGGTAGTTTTATTATGTTAGCTGTCCTGAAATTTTATATTCAGATGCAGTTTTACATACCCTTTCCCCCTCCTTTACCTACTGAAAGCTGGCTAGAGAAGAAAAATAGTCTTATTTTTTCTCATTTCATTAAATTTTTAAATAAATCATATCCCTACTGCTCTACACAAGTCTTATTTCTTAAAATTTTGATACATGTATTAATTACTTAAGACTGATCAGCATATTCCCCTGTCTACCACGTACACATCCAGAGTTTTGTTTTCTTTTCAAATCTTCCAGACTGGGAAAAAATGTACTGTTTGTAAGCAGATGATTTAATTTCAATAAATGCCTTTTTTATTCCTCTCTCCCGGTGATTTATTGCTTGAAACCGTGAGAAACATCCAAGCGCAGATGCTGTTTTCCAGCTTTGACAAAACCTTGGTTGTTGACTTCACACACTTAGGAAGATTAATCTGGTATGATTCAATGGTAGAAGTAGTAATATCAGCAGTTAAACCCTTATGAGACAACATCAGGAAGAGGAAACTTTGGTCATTCTGCTTCTTGTTAAGAACAGCTGACAATTTAAAAGGCAGACACTTGCCGAAGGGGGAGGAGATAAAAATGATCAAACAGAAGTGCCTCCCCTTCAGTTAAAGATGAGCTGAGGGTGCTGCATAGTAGTAATAAAATCAAAATCCTAGAAGCTTTCCATGATGAGTGTGCGTATATGTGCTAATTTTTATTTGGTCTTCAAAACTGAATTTTCCTATGTATTTATTCTCTTTAAGGAGCTACATCTAGATAAAAGTAGATTTTTTTTTTTTTTTTTTTTTTTTGCAAAATACTTGCTCTGTATAAAAGTCTGTTTAAGATGTCATGTTTGCCATGGCCGCATTGAGACTTAGACAAGATTTTCTGCTGTGTGAATTGTGTCTGCAAAAGGGAGGCTCTCACATGCCTTCTGCACAACAATTCCACTCATCGGCCGGGAAGCAGGGGTGATTCCCATCATTCTGAGCACTGCCTATAGAAGGCAGGCCCCCTGCAATGACCACTACTGAGAACCTCGACTATGGGAAAGCATCTTCAAGGGGAAATGATTCTGAAGAAAGAAATGTACATGCCCTGTTATATAAGGATATGACTGTTGAAGCTTGTCTTCTTATCAAAAGTGTGTGCAGCAGGAGAGAAAAGAAATGAACATTGAGCTGGATTTTTTTTCAAACTCCACCAACCTTAGATAGTGAGTCCTAGGGAGAAAATAATAGCGAGCCTCAGCACCTAACATTATACCACCCAGACTTCCTCCTTCAGGAAGGAGGAATTCCAGAGGGTCTCAACTGTGCTAAAAACAATAGGACATTTTTCCCTTTGTTCATTGTGGCATTGGTTCCCTGTTTCCTCCCGGACTTTTAGCCACAAGTGGATATGTATGTTTTTTTTCCGCAACAGTTTTGAGGATCAAGGGATCTTAGTTGCTACAGCTGCAGGGAGATCACAAGGATTGTCTAGTGGAACAATCTGATTGTTCACATGAACAAAGTGAGACCCAGAGAGAATGTGGCTTGTGCAAGGACATAGACCACAGTGTGTATCAGAACCCAGGTATTCTGACTTGTGGCCCAGGACACTCTGTAGTGTACCACACCAGCTGAATCTCATTTCTCTCCAAGACACGTCTTCTACTTCACCAGATGGGTCTTCTCCCTGTGTCCTCCATAGACCCTCCTCCCTCGCACTTCTGTGCCCTTGCTGATGCCATGTGCCCGCTCAGTGTGCTTTTCTCTTCCAGTGCTTCTACTCAAACCTATCACATCGCACAATGCCCAGCCCAGCCCATTTCCAGTGTGAAGGCTCTGTAGTTCTTCTAGCCCAAATTAACCTCTTCTCTCTCTGGACTTCTTCAGGTTTATTTTTATTCTGTTTCATGTTGGGTCTCAATTTCCCAAACAGATTATTGTCTCTGATGTCCAAGTTTTTGTCTTCTGCACTATGGTCCTCCTGGCACCTACTGCCAGGCTAGGACCATAGTGACTCCCAGCTTGTTGACAGGCATGTTGAAAAGTCTTCTGTTGGGCAGCTAGAAGAAGTAAGAGAGAGGCCCAGGCGTACAGAACTCAATGCATAGATGTTCAAGACTTCCTTGGAAGTCAAATATCTCCAGCACCTGCCTCAACAGTCATTTTCATTTATCCCTACCTCCAGAGACTATTCAAGCAAGAAGTAGTTCCTATCACTGTTGAGATAGAAGTGTCCCAAAGGTCTTACCAATTTTATAGTTTTGAGATTCACAGTTTCATCTAAAGCTCCCCTTTTTGGAAGAATGGAATGCACAGGATGGGTATTATGATTGATACTCAACATAGACATAGGTGACAGATGAGCCCTAGGAAACTCACATGTATACTGATGGTAGAAAGATTTTTTAATGAAAACTAATAAAGACCATAGTTATCCTAAGCAAAGAGCTTGCGTGAATCATAGCGCAGTCCATAGACATATTTTCTCCTTTTAAAATCCCTCCTAAAATAACAGCCCCATTGTTTAAAGCCAAAAAAAGTGAAGGACTTCAAGGTCATCTCCAGAAACAAGTGTAATCTATTTAAGCATTTCCCATCCTTGTTTGTATTAACCATGTTCAAATCTCAGTAGACTTAAAAAGAATGCCTTGGTAGAAAGGGGTCCTTAGAGACAGGCAGGCAGCCAAGCAGTGTAGCAATATAGAAAGAGCCCTGGACTAGAAGTATAAAGACCCAGGTTTGAGGCCTAACTATGCCCCTTACTGTTTCAATAACTCTGTGCAAAGCCTCTTACCAATCTCAGCCTCAGGATTCTCATCTCTTAAATGTGGATAATAATTCCTGCCCTACATCTAGACAACCTTCACACATATAATGATTTCTGTAACATTTCCTTCACTTCTAGATTGTCAGCTACACAAAGGCAGGGTCTCTTTGTGTCTTGTCACTAAATCTCCAGAACTTGGCCCATAGTAGGGTATGTACTATATTCATTGCTTGATTGGCCAAATAACAGGGGGAAGTTTAAAGGAGTTATAAGCTGTTATTATGATTCTTGCTATCTTTGGATGTTGTTTTGGCTCCCTAGAAGGCTCCCAGTTTTTAGTTTGTGTTTGCATTTTCCACTGCCATAACTGAGAAGGAGCTGAGGCAAAAGACCCACAGTGAATCAACAGAGACCAACCACTGACCCTTGGGCGTTAAGTGAGTAACTTCGAAAGTTCATGGCATTTCTTTGTAAATTCTTCCCTAGCCTTAGTATCTGGCACACAAAGTGGATGGGTTTGACCTTTACTCAGGCTTGTTCTATGTCTCTTGATGTGTGTGTGCCAGCAATCATCAACAGCAAGGTGACCTTCTCTGCTTATCATCACTGGCTGCTTTTCTTCTGCAGTTCTCTTCTTTGGTCTTTGATGTATGAATAATTTTAGTGACACATGTAAGCTTCTAATGGTACTATACTAAATGTGGCTTCTGCCTGGGGATGAGCATGTGTCTGAGGAGGATCTAGATTGTCCAAGTGAGCTCTATTGTAAAGCCCCTTCTACAGGCAGGCTCTGAGACCTGGAGAAAAGAGGGCCTTTGGCAATTCTGCTTTTAAAAGCTTAGTGTAGCTGGTAGTCTAGCCGGGAAGGAAAATGTTAAAGAAATCATTATATATGTGAAGAATGCCTATATGTAGGGCAGGGATTATTATTCTTATTTAGCAGGTGAAAAAGACTGAGGCTGAGAAAGGCAAGAAGCTTTGCTCAAAGTTTTTGAGACAATAAGTGACACAGTCAGGCCTCCTTATTATATGATAAGGATAACAATAATGCCTTTTTTCAAGGGATGTTATGATAAACATAAGGAAAAGTAAGGAAATATGTGAAATTATTGAGCACAGAATCTGGCCCAGTGTAAGTATTAAATAAAGGTGAATTTCCACTCACTTTCTTTCTCTTCAGTCTCTTTTCCATAAATTAACCTGAATGAAAAATGGCTGAATTAGACTTCAGTCCTATAAAGGCTCACAGGAAATACTTCCTCTCAATTCATAGTCCCCTTCAGATTTTTTGTTGTACCCACATTTCCTGTTAGCACAAATTGGAGAGAGTCACATGACCTTCATTTGTTGACAGAGCCATGAATAGGCAGAACACAGTGATGAATGTCTCAGTTCAGGCAGGAGTTGAATGTTGTCTGTGGAGTGGGCTAGCTCTGCCACCCGCATTGACTATCCGTCATCCCTGGAAATTAACCCACCTTCACTGTAACCACTGAGATGGAAACAAGTGCCTGTTCACTGAACATTACCTTCAAATGGAAAGGATGGTGATCTAGTACATATGTTGCATCTACATCTATAATCACATGAATATAAATGTTTTAAGATAATGTGTTGCATGAGTAGGTTTGTGTATGTATTATCTTTTTTTTTGGAATAAGAGCTGAATTGAAGCTAATAGTTTTATATGCAAATGTGATGATTACCAAATTCAAGAATCAATGTCCTGTTTCACATCCACTCTTACTTACTTTAGTACAACCCTATGCATCATCAGGCATGTTGGTATAAGAAAATGATGATGTTCACCCTGGTCTTTATAGGTCCAATGGATAGCAGTCATATATCTTTATAAATTTCAAAAGCATTATCACTCACTAAAAAATATAGATCATTTTATTTCAAAGGAATGATAGGTATGTATTAATAGGTTAATACCAACAAATTTTTGTTTTGTTCTCTTCATTTATTTATTTTTTAAATGTTTTTGTATTTACTTTGAGAGAGAGAGAGAGAGAGAGCGAGAATGAGGAGGGGAGGGGCAGAGAGAGAGGGAGAGAGAGAGAATTCCAAGCAGGCTCGATGTTGTCAGTGCAGAGTCCAACATGGGGCTTGATCTTACAAACCATGAAATCATGACCTGAGCTGAAATCAAGGGTCGGAAGCCTAACCAGCTAAGCCACCCAGGTGCCCTTGTTGTCTTCATTTAAGACATTAATCCTAACTTAATCTTTACTATTGAGTCTATTAATTTAAATAATATCTAATCAGTAGCTAGATGAGCTAAACAATAAGCATATATGTAAAACTTTGCATAAGATAATATGCTTTAGGGATACACAGTATAATCAGTATTTACACCCGTAGGTATGGAAACAAATGATTAGTGCCTCTTTATAAAGTTAATATATTTAGGTTCTCCAATTATGTGTTATTTCATAGTGTATCAGTAGAAACAGAAACCACTCTAGATTTTTCAAATAGGAAGGGATTTAATTTAGTGGATTAGAGCCTATGGCAAAAACAGTTAATATTTACCAAAAATTGTATTGTTCTGTCACCCTCTCCTGCTATTAGGTTGGGACCTTATGATGGTCTTGGCCAAAAGACTGTGAAGGGGAGTGAAAAAAATAATTTCCCAGGGTCAAAATGGTTGAGTTTGTATGCCTCTTCTAATCTTCACTTGCTCTGGAAGCTATATAAAAAGATGGAAATAAAAAGATGGAAGAATCCTGGTTGTCTTAGTCACCAGATGAAAGAGAGCTCTTACCAGCCTGCATTGGGCTTCTCATAAGAAAAAATTAACTTTTAATGGACTGAGACACAAAGACTGACACTTTTATCTGTTGAGACCACTAGAATTAATTACCTTATAAATAAAGAGACCTATAAAATTTTGGAAGGCATGGGATAGAGAAGATCAGTGATGCAGTTACTAGTATTCAGAAAATTTCAAAGTATAGGAACTACAGGAAACTGTCACCAATGATTTCAGCTGCCCCCAGCACTAAACTGAGTGATTTTTAGGAAGATACTTGGAAGCTATTGGCAAAAGCTCACATATGCTGTCTACTAAGACCCATGTGACTACCCACTCAAAGGAGTAAGGATGGTTTCTATTTATCTTTTGTCTTTGAAATCTCATATGAATGAGGCTAATTGTTTTCATCTAACACCATAATCCTACTGGCGTAGATTCCAGGAAATGTAGTTCCCAGGCTTCCAATTCCTATACTACCAGGGAGAGTATGGAAGGAGAAAATGGTGTTGAGTTGCCAAAAACCCATCTGGCATACATAGGTACTCTAATTATTAGGGTGATGATATGTCTCAGTTTGTCTGGAGCACTCCCAATTCCTGTTGACCCAGAGTAATTATTGACAGTGCCCTGTTGCAATCTCAAAAGTTGTTTGGATACTAACGTGTATCATCATCTACCAATTATTAACACGATAAAAATACTTTGTTTCCTCAGCAGACACTTGCTAAGGATATAGTAAGTGCTAATCATCCTGCTAAGCACTAGAGACATTGATAAACAAAGACACACATGGTTCTGTGGCCTTCATGGAACTTCAGTGTCTGGTTAGTGAATGATAAGGACCTAAACATGACAATAGCTATATAAGGATGGAGCAGAGAAGACATATTTGAAAGAGGTTGAAGAATTAAACCGTACAGGTATTGGTAATTAATTAGCATAATGGCTATGACCCTTAGGCTCTTGAGCCATACCATGTGGGTTTGAGTACCAACTCTCCCACTTGTTAGCTCGCTTAACTTGGAAAGTTACCAACTTATCTCTGCCTCAATTGCTTTACCTGTAAAATAGGGATAATAAAAAATTATTCAATTCACAATTTTCACAATTGTAAAAATTGAATGAGGTAAAAAATTATAAAGCTTGTAAGAGTAACATAACAAGCACTTAATAAATATTTGTTATGATCACAATAATAAAAAGTAAGGAGGATGAGGATGGGAAAAAGAAAGAGAAAGGGAAGAAAAAAAGAGGGGAAACAGAGGAGAGGAGAGGAGGATTTTTTTGTAATGGCTGAATATGAAAGAAGTATTTAAGAAAACTCTCAGATTTCTGATTTGGCTGTCTTGAGGGATGATTGTGTAAAATAATAAATGCAAGGGAAGACAATTTATGTGACAGAAATATGCATACAGTTTGAATGTATGACTAAAAGAGTAAATACAGGAGAAGCCAATTTAAGTGGAGGGAAATAATGCATTCTGTTTAATTATATTGAGTTTCAGGCACCTGTAAGGTATCCAAATGACATTTTCTAATAGACATCTGAATGTCTAAGTCTGGGGCTCAAATAGAGTTCAGAGCTGAAATTTAGATTTTGAGTCCTTAGGATCTAGATGGTGGTTGGAACCAAGGAAAACGTAGGAGATCAATTAGATTATCAGAGTGAGATAATAAAGTTCCATTACCATGTACCTAAGGTAGGGTGGTACTTAAAGACCAGAAGAAAAGAAGCCCTTAAAAAAGGCAAGAAGGAATAGCCAGAGAAGTAGTAAAGAACCAGCAAAGGATGTGAAGGAGGAACAGGATGGATAACAGTGGAAAGTGCCAAACACAAATCAAGATAAGAACAGAAATGATTTCATAGATTCAGCATGGTGTGGGGCGGGGGGCGGCTATGGGTGATTTCAATGAGAAGAGATTCAGTAGAGCAGGGAGAGTGAAAGCTGGTCACAGAGATTTGAGGTGAGAAAGAGAAGAGGGTGTGGAGGTAATGAAACATGAATCTTTTCTTCAAGGCACTTGACTATGAAGGAAAGGAAAGGGTCAGCTGGTGACTGGAGGCTCTGCAAAAGCAAAGCCTATAGGATCATCTGGTCCCAGAGTAGCACAAGGGATTTGCAGACCAGGCAAGGTTTTAGATTACATGATCTTCAAAGCCCTTTCCATCTCAAAGTATTTATTATTCCATGATCCTCTACTTGATAAGTTCCCAGGTTCAGCTTTTATTTTCACAGGGTGATACCTGCAGATAAGGCATAAAATCTACCTTATCCCAACAAATTTAAGTTAGAATTTAATTTGATCTTATGAGTCTTTAGGGAAATATATCTTAGAGTTCAAAACATATATCCATACATAGTGCATTTATAAATAGAGTTCTTACTTTCTTAGTATTGAATCCATTCCGTTCTTTTACAATTCTTTAATTGATTCCTCTTTTCAGCCAGTTATACTTATGCTTATATACAGTTTGTCTTTATGACTGTTTTTTTTTTTTTCATGCCTGTGTTTCCAGCTTTTCCCAAAGAATGATTATTAAATTATTAGGTCATAACATTGGATGAGGTTTACTGAATGGCAATTTTTTTAAAGACTAACATTTCCCCCCAGAGCCTTGGTTGGTTTATTGACTAGAGCAAAGCAGTTGGTTTGCTACTAATGAAATAACATAGGCTAAGCATCTGGAAATGTTCTACCAGGAGGAGCCAGTGGCCTTGTTTTCTAAAGGTCCCAGGTCTCCCATCACTCACCTCCAGTCTTTCTAGCGCATAGGAGAATCAGGATTGATGACTGCATATAATTCTGGACTACAGCCTTTTATCTGAGATCTGTTTGGAAAGTCTCTTCAAATGTTTTCTTGGCCTCAAGGGAAAAGTTTCTCTCAGAGACACCTCAGTTTTGATCAAAAGCATTCACAAATCGCCTTCTAGTTTTTTCGTTACCAATTATGGTCCTCTTAGCTGGGCAGAATAAACTCATAAGCATGTTTCCACTGGTTTATTAGAAAACTCACTTTAGCTAGAAGAGTCAAAGTTGCTTATATGGGCAGACCCTAGGGAGCTAGGAAAAGGTTATTTTCCTCCAAAGAGTTCAAAACCTATAATTTAATTTTCCTCTGGTTTTGACCAAGCTCAGATTTTTTGCTGACTTTATAGTATAACATAGCCTATCCATTTCAGTTAGGGTTTGGTTTCTGTTGTTCCCGTTTAATTAGAAATTTCCAAATTGTTGCTATCACTTTGTTTTTGGGCATGTGTGTGAAGTCTTTTCATAATTATGATGTTAAAATATTCTAGTTCTTTAATTCCAAATAACATTATTTGAAAGATACATCTTTCATATAAGATAAGATTTTTAAAAGGAAAAAGAACCTTTTCAATGAATGTATATATTGATCATAAGGCTGTTCTAATTTTAGAAACACCGGCTGTAAAACAAATATACTCTTAGAATTGAGGAAATATGATATTAACGATCATTTCACTTGAATGAGCTTTTCCATTTGTGGAATTCATCATTACTTAATATTCCTCCATTTATTCTTCATTCATCCATTCAACTCAGATAATGAGAACAGTATTAAGTCTTAAACTCTTGCTAAGCAATGGGCAATGGAAACTACCTGGGAATAGTTAGCATTTTGAATTCGTAAAGCAAGCCATTTATCATATATCTTAATCTAGCATTTCTTCAAAGAACTCAATATTTTTCTCTCAATATTTTAAAATCTAACTTGAGTAAAATGGAAGTTATATGGTGGCTTTCTCATATAATCTCCACAACCTCCATTCTTCTGCTTGTACTCTCCCTTCGATCTTAACAGTCTCTTTCTTAAATTTTTTTTTTAACGTTTATTTATTTTTCAGACAGAGAGAGACACAGCATGAACGGGGGAGGGGCAGAGAGAGAGGGAAACACAGAATCGAAAGCAGGCTCCAGGCTCTGAGCCATCAGCCCAGAGCCCGACGCGGGGCTCGAACCCGCGGACCGCGAAATCGTGACCTGAGCCGAAGTCGGATGCTTAACCGACTGAGCCACCCAGGCGCCCCTTAACAGTCTCTTATACTTAGCAGCAACAGAGTTTATATCTATTATATAGCATGCCATGCTACCCATGTCATCACAGGGTGGCATGAGGATGGTGGCAAAGACTTGGAAATAAGAAACAAGTATGTTTAGAATCTTTAAAAACTAAAAGAATGAGTAGCATACCTTTAAAAAAAGGAGTTTCTGAAATAACAACTAAGTGATAATGAAATTAGAATGTACAGATACAAAAGAAAACCAATTAAAATTATTAGAAATCCAAATGCATAGTCGTTTGGATTTTTTAAAAAGTTTCAGCAGAAGGAATAGATAGTCAAAGAGAGAATGCTATCAAAAACAGACTTTATGATTTGGAATATGTAAATTAGAAAACTGTGTAAAAGAGGAAAAAAGAATTGAAGATATTGATGATTTTGAAACACAAGAAGTTTTATTATACATCAGTAAATATTTCCAGTAGGAGAGAAGAGAGAGAAAGTTGCTGAATATTTTCTAGAATTAAGCCAAGACATGAGTATTCATATTCAGAAAAGCTCAAAGAATGCCAAACAAGATTACATTTTAAAAACTTTATCTTATGTTTATATTTAGATGAAGCTAAAGAATATCAAGAACAAAATGTTTGCTTTTTTGAATGGGAAGATATGAAATAATACTTTTGCTTCCCTTAATTACCAGAGGTTTAGTCTTGCAGTCTATTGTAAGAAAGCTTTCTTCTTCATTTAGTTATATGCCTGCTATCACTTCTCATGCAATCATTGTTCTGCCCTCCAGCCCAGTTTAGTTTGCTGCTGTTTTTTTGCTATTTACTGAACAACCCCAAAAAATATATATATATATATATATATATATATATATATATATATATATAATGAATATTCAAAATTCATTCATTCATATTCATATTGAATGAATATTCAAATTAATATATATTTTTGAAATGAAAAATAAATATTTCATTTATTTTTGAGAGAGCGTGAGCAGGGTAGGGCAGAGAGAAAGGGAGACACAGAATCTGAAGCAGGGTCCAGGCTCTGAGCTATCAGTACAGAGCCCAATGCAAGGCTCAAACTCGTGAACTATGAGATCATGACCTGAGCTAAAGTTGGACACTTAACTGACTGAGCCACCCAGGCACCCCCCAAAACTACTTTTTAAGAAACTTTTATAAATAACAAATAAGAATTGTCTATAGGACAAGGGATTGGCTTTAAAGCAGCACATAATAATAATATAATAATAATAGCTTATATTTTTATAGGATGTTTTGTATCTACTAACTTATAAGGTTTTTTTCATTTAATCTTCACAATCTCCCCATGAGGCTAATACTACTGTATCATCCCCATTTTCCAGATAAAGACCCTGAGGCTTAGGTGGAGAAGCTGAAATCACCCCAAGGTCATGCAGCTTTACCTAGTATGGTCAGTGGTGCATCCTAAATTTTAAGTCAGTCAAATTCAGAGCCCAGATTCTTAATGACTATTCTATGATACCTTGTTTTATGAGAAAGAGAAGCCTTTAAGAAAGCTACTGAGATTTCCAGAGGTCTTTCTCAGCATCCTTTCTCCTGTGAGGTTGTATTCTAGAACATTGACCTTGATGGAATTCTGATCCTTACACAGCGATTGGTTGTTTTCTAGATGTTTTTTTACTTTTTCAGATCCACATATGGCCAACATCATCCAGGCTGCGTTATAAGTACTTTCTCAGCCAGTGTAGTTACCCCTATGATGTGTTTCTGGGAAACCAAAAACCCTTTACTAAGCTCCTGAGGCATAGAACTTGCTCACCATTTATAAAGCCCTAAGAATTTTCTGTTGCCAGAAATTGAAGGCCTTCCCAAGCTGCAGGGCAGCATTTCCTCTCTACTCTCATGTCTTCCCCTTGAAAGCAGATTCTGGTTCTACATTTGAACTTTAAAATGTTGGGATGAGAGGACAGGTTGAGCTTTCCAGTGAGGTTGCAGAAGACGCATCCACAGAGGGCCAGGCTTCCTTGGTCTTCAGGCAAGCCCTTCAGATAATGGATGAGCTTCCTCGATTGTAGCTGCCCAATTCCAGTTCTCCCTGTAAGTTTTTGTACATCAGGAGAAATGGCTGAGGTCATACTGAAGGATAGAATAAGGAAACATATCCACCAAAGAAGCAATTTGTTCCAAAATTTCCACTGAGAACTTATGGGAAAAGGTAGTCTTCTATTAACTCTATATGAATCAAGGTTTTAGATACGGCAGAATTTCTTGAGAAACTGAAAGCCAATTATTCAGCCAGAGAGCAAGGAGTATAGCAAGCCTAAGAATTATTGATGAGGTCACAAAATCGACTAGTCTTGTAGTCTATAGGTCTGATCTTGATCCCCTGCCCTACAAGTTAAAAGCTCTAGGATTGTGGGCACCTCAATGAAATTCTCTTACCTTAGCTACTGCATTGATAAAACTAATGTAATCATAAACACTGGTTTCTTGGGAAGTTTGAGAAAATTAATGTTAAAACCTTTTGTACAGTTTAGTCATTATTAAACTGAAGTTTTTGTTTTAGATGAATACAGTTGGTCTGCAATTCTTTGGCTCCTTCCTAGGACTCTACACACTATACATGTATACACACTTAGGTATTTCTCTTGAAACCTGAGAGCCTTGGCCACCTCACCTGTAACCAGCTTTGCTGCACTTTGATACCCTATGACTAGATTCCCACTGTGGAGTTACCTCTGTTCCATTTTAATAAAAAATAAATAAAACCAATACTGGTAAGAGCACAGCAAAAAGGCATTTTCATATACTATTTATGGGAATATAATTTGATACCAACTATTTGGAAAGCAATTTGGCATTATATATCAAGAGCCTTAAAATTATCCTTTGACTAATTCTATTTCTCATAATCTATCCTCAAAAATATTCAAATACCTGAAAAAGCTTTATGTTTGAACCCAGTGATTGCAATGTTGTTTGTATTATTAAACTTAGAAGTAAAGGGAAAGTATATCAACTGAAGAACAGTTAAATCATGCTTTATCCTTCTAATGGAATATTTTTCAGCCAAATATAAATAGAATTATAGGAAGGCTGTGAAATAACAGATAAATTAGTAGTTTGTAATGCAAAATGAAAAAATATATGTGTAATGGATCCTATATGTGTATATGTATATAGATACACCCCCCCACACACACACACACACATGCACGCACACGTGTACGTATAATGGATCAACTTAGAGATATTTAAAAGCATGTCAAAAAAGAATTGAAGGAAAATACCAAAATGTTAGCAAAGATTATTTATCGTTAATAGGGTTATGCCTTCTTTTCCCTGTATTTTCCAAAATTTCCATGATTAACATGATATCTCCTAAGAGAAAAAGAAAATTTATTTTTTGAAAAATGCAATCAAGGGGTGCCTGGGTGGCTAGGTCGGTTAAGCATCCAACTTCGGCTCAGGTCATGATCTCGCAATTCCTGAGTTCGAGCCCCACATTGGGCTCTGTGCTGACAGCTTGGAGTCTGGAGCCTGCTTCAGATTCTGTGTCTCCCTCTCTCTCTCTCTCCCCTCCTACCCCAAAAAAATAAACATTAAAAAAAAGAAAAATACAATCAAAGTAATTTCCTATGAGATTGGGGAAAGGGTCTTCACAAATGTGGCTTGAATGAAAGGTTTATGATTTTTTTTTTGTTTAGCAACCGAGTATTTATGATCATTTCATATGGATTGATATAAAATCTGTTTTGAATAGCCAGCAAAGACAACTTCTCCTAAGCTAACACTTAAGTGTGAAGAAGATGGCAAGAAAAGTTTTATCATAGCTTAAATCCTGAACTATGCTAAGGAACTTGTTGATGGGCTTTGACATGTTAACTGCATATAAATGTTACTAATTATAAATGAACATTGTCTCTTCATTGAAGAGGTTATAAGTTTAATGAAGTGAAATCTAAATGTGTGAATGTGTGTATACAGAGTTGTGCTTTGTTTTGGGGGATTTTTGTTTTGTTTTGTTTTGTTTTGTTGTTGTTCTGGACATTAAATCTCAATTTGTAGTCCTTCTGGGCTCCTCTCCCCACCTCCAGAGGTATATATTCCCCTTTTGTGCACACATTGCTGCACTGAGCAATGGGGAACTTAAAAATGTTATTGCCTATTTCGTATGCTCCATGAAATGTGCTGACAATAACATCAATCCCAGGTGCCCTCTGCAGTTTAGAATCCAGGATACTTTCCCCAAGAATGTATGGCGAGGGACGCAAAGTCTAAATAAGCCTGGCCATGCCTAACAGAGGGGCCTTGGCAGCTGAGTCAGTCAACTGGTCTGAAATCCTTGTACTTATGGTATTTTGAGAGTTTATTGCAGTTGTCAAAAGAAGGCTCATAGAAGTTCTATAAAAGCAAGGTGGCAGTTTTGGCACCAAGAAGACTTACAATTTGCATAAGGGATAGAAGTGAGATTGAATGGGAGTGAAAGCATCTAAGAATTGAGTTGCTTTTTTTGACTCTCTTCCCATGTACTTGTCCTGCTGTTCCTTAGATTTGCCCACACCTGACCTGAAAAAGGTGTCAGAAGCTTGAATCCAGCAGACACTGTCACAGGGGTCTGTGACTCCAACTACACCTGTTATAGTCAGTAAATAGGATGGCAGGGCATTGCTCTCTGTACAAAGAAGTGCAAGGGAAATAAAACTTACCCAAAGCACATTTGTTGCTTTCTATGTATCTGTCCTATTTGAAAAATTCCAGTTCTGATTTCTTAGTCCAAATTGTCCGTTCAGCCAAATGCGGCTGATTCTTCCTTATGTGAATTGGTTATTACTTTGTTTCTCCCTTTATTAGAACCCCTGGGAGCAAACAAGAAAAAGGAATAAAAGCAAAAATTCTTATTAAAATGTAAATACAGTGGCTGGATCCCTGATGTGTGGTGCCAACAACCCTGCTGGCAGCCCAGGAGGACGCAGGTGCACAGGGGACTGACTTCTCTGGGCACAGAGTGGCAGGACCTGGAAACGGACAGGCTCTGAAGGGAGCCCTTTGTTGCCTGACTTCTGTTACAGGTTGCCTGCTCACTCTCCTGCATGGAACAGTTGAAACTCGTCTTTCAACTAAATAGAGTACATGGGGGCAGGGATTCTTTTTTAGTTTGGCAACCTAAGTATATTAGAAAAAAAAAAGCTGCTACAAAATAGCAGGAAAGCATGAAAAATGCTTTATGAAGAAACATGAAAGAAAACCAGTAGAAAGCATATTCAGCCTCAGTCATTAAATAGCACAGTTCTGCTCTCAATCCTGCCCCCTCCCATCCCCGTCCTCTAAAAGTTTTGTTTGTTTGAAGAGTTTTGTTTTGTTTTGTTTTTTTCTGTCAAACTCCAAACCGATGTCTTTATCAGCTACCTCTGGAATGAGAGGGGCATCTAGGAAGAGAGAAACAACCTTCCATTTCATTTGGAGTTTTACAGATTTCTATGTGCCTTAATTTTTGGCATCCAACTGTTTTAACAGAAGCCGTGTGGCGTTTTTCCAGCCAGATCTTTGAGTGCTGGTGTCTTCTCACGATGCCTTTACAGCTGATGAAAGCAGGCCCACCCTGCAGAAATGCCACAGGTACTGCCTAGAATAAAATGACACACGCAAATGCCACCGAGAACTTGCTTGCCTCCTGACTCATATTTTATTTTCCATAAAGAGGCTGTTTTCAAAACTGACAGAGCCTGTAGCCTAGTAATGGAAGATAATGATTAGCATAGCAAAATGGGAGTAATCATGGGGCTATTTGACACTGTCCTTAGAAAAATCCTTTACTCACGCAAAAGCCAAAGCAAAGAACTATTTCTAAAATGACAAATGTGTGTAAATTTTCAAAGTGGATTGTGATTTCTCCCTCCCCCCCCCACCAAAAAAAAAACCCACAGGCAACCAGAACACAGTTATGCTTTACAGTCTAAGGTGATCTAATTCTTGAAATAAACTTTATTCTGGGCAATGGCATGCATTTTCTAGATGGGACGGGAAATTGTTATTGCTTATAATAAAAAACAGGCTGTTTTTCTTACTTGGGAACCTCAAGGGGATGAAGCAACAGTTTTAATACTGTAAAGAAGCAGGCTGTGAAACACTGGGATAAGTCCTGTTTATTTAACACTTAATGCCCATGGTCTGTTAGGCGCGAGGAGACTCACGCTGGTGCTGTTATTTAATGCTGGAACAGTAAAATAGTCTGGCTAGGATTAGATGAGGCAGTTGACTCAAAGTACTCCAAGTTCAAGGCTCAAAAATGAGTAAGTCAACACTGTTGCCTTACAGAGGACTTGAACATGTATATGGCTAATGTGGTTGGGTAGTGAACCCTCCTTCCTCTTTAGGTCCTTGGAAAGCCCAAGCCTTGAGGAAATGACCTGACATCTTTGTTTTTAAAAAAAAAAAAAAAAAAAAAAAAAAAAAAACCTCTTTAATGCCTATTGTCATTTGAAGAATCTGAAGACAAAATTATTTGCTCGGAGCAATTTGATGCTTTATGCTATTGATCCCCTAAGTATACAGAAATAGATTTAAGCAACGTGTTGGTGAGTCAAACCAAGGAGAGCCAGGAAACTGGGATCTATAGCCCAGTAGACTCTGTAATAATGTGTAGATTTATGCTTGGACATTTTAAGCTGTTTATTCAAATATGCCACAAACTTTGTGGCCAGGGTGAATCCAGTGCTGAGAGAATAGGACCTCCTCAACTTTTCAGTTCTGTGACTGGCCGAGAGAGTACTTTTCTTATTAGTGCCTTGTGAGTGGGTATATGATGATATCATCTGTTATCATCTTCAATCGTCAAGTGAGTCAGCCCCGGCCCACAGGGCTTACCGTGGGGACCCATGTACAGGAGTATAGGCTTAAACTGTGGCATTCAGGATCAAAAGGGTTCAAGTTCTGCTTCTACCATTATTATACACAAGTCATCCCCCGCCTTGTCTGACATCTCACTTTCCATGGTTTCAGTTACCCACCATCAACCACAGTCTAGAAGCAGAGTATTGTCAGAAGGCTAGTATTAGCCCAATGCTGCAGTCACAGGGCCTACCTCATTCACCTCACTTCATCTCATCATGTAGGCATCTTGTCATCACACATCATCACAAGAAGGATGAACACAGTACAACGAGATATTTTGAGAGACCACATTCACATAACTTTCGTTACTGTGTATTGCTTTATTTTTCTATTTTACTATTAGTTATTGTTGCTAAATCTCTTACTGCACCTAATTTATGAATTAAACTTTATCATAGGTATGTACATATAGGAAAAAAAACAGTACATATAGGATTCAGTGCTATCTGTGGTTTCAGGCATCCACCAGGGGTCTTGGACCGTATCCCCTGTGGACAAGGGGTGATGACTGTAAGTGACCAGGAGTGAGTTGCTTCACCTCCTTCAGCCTCCGTTTCTAATCTGTTGAAATGGAAAAATAATAATACTGACATCATTGTGTTATGGTGAAAATCTATTGAGAAGAATCAAAGGAACTAATGCATATAATAGGCACTCAATAAAAATGCTAGCTTTCCTTTTACTGAACCTCATTAGCAAACATCTCTATTATGTAGTTAGTGTTCTCCTATCCATGTCAGGATCGGCATGACACCATGGAAGTCTTTCTGGTTTGTATTTCTCTCATGACTGCTTCTTCACATGATGACTTTGTTGGGTCTGAAGTCTGGGCCATGCACTGTCCTTCCCATGTCCCTTGGCCTTGGAGACCATCTGGTCCTATGCACAATGCCTCTTTACCACACAAGGTAGAACCCGCTCAGTCACTGTGCCTTGGCAGCCTCTACACGGCCAGTCACTTGGCCCCAGCAGATCAGTCCCTGAGCTCTTGCCCTCCATCTACACGTGCACTGTGCTAGTGTCTAGAAACCACAGTGCTCCTTCTGATGCCTCAGAGAGCCAGGCCAGATGGGCACCTTCCTCCTTGGATTTTTGGATTCTGTGTTGGATATGTTCCAGCATTCTTTCTACTTGGTCTCAGATACTCTCCACTTCATCTCCCCCATGCCACCTCTGGTTTTTCCTTATTGTAGAGGGTAGATGCGGGGCCTAAGGAGCAAGTATGGTTTGCTGACCACTTCCCCAACCAAGGGGCTGTTGGCAAGAGGTATAGGAAGAGACAGAGTAAGGTGTCCACATCTTTTCTTGAGTTTGTGTCAGTGCTGTTTATGGTCACCAGTTTCTATTTAAGGAGTTACTTATCTATTGGAGGGAAAATGTTCCTTATTCTGTTTATTCTTTAAACAGAAACAGGTTTCATCACTTACATCATAGCTATGTCTTCAATGTCCTAGTCATTTTTCTCTCTGGATCTTCTTAATTTCTCATTCATTTTCCTTCCTTCCTTTCTTTCCTTCTTTCACTCATGCCCTGGTCAAGCCAGTGAGAGAGTAAGCCCTGCTAAATTCTCATAGAAGGGGATGACTTTGAGCAGAGTGCTGTGTGGGAGAACGACGATGGCGGTGCCTCAAGGCCAGCAGCTCACAGTGGGATTTGTGTGATTTCTGTGATTTCTACAAGTCACAGGCTAGCGGTAGTTGATTTTCTGTGTCGTGCTTTGTGTCTATCTTCATTCTGCTTCTTTTCCTTCCCTAACATGGTGTTTATCTCAATCCTTATTTTCCTGGCTAAGATTGCACTAAAAACTTGAGGAGAGGTTAGAAGGTGGGGTCCTGGTGGAAATGAATAGGAAGACTTGAAAACAAGTGCTGTCCTCTGTAGTGACACCTTGCGACTTAACATTGATGATTCAGGACATGGTCAGCGTGGTGAGGCGTTCATTAGAAAGCAGCTCAGTTACTTTCACATTGTTATTGAAGTTCAGCCTCTGTGGTAATGTCTTTAGTATTTGCCTTATTTTTGTCTTTTGTATGTCCAAGAATGTTCTCGATGTATAGGGACCTGAATCAGGGTGGTCTCTGATTGAAAAGGCATAGACACTAGGGTAGAAGAAAATCTGGATTCATACTCAGCCTATAGCACCTACTAGCTCTGTGAAGTTGTGCAAATCACTTAACATTCTTTTAGTCTTTGTTTCCTTATCTGTAACTTGGGGATAATACCCCCAGTTATTGTAATACTCCAGGTATTAAAGGATTGTTGTGAAAGTTAAGTGAGATAACGTCTGGAAAGAACTTACCACAGTGTCTGGCATAGTGGTAAGTACCCAATAAATCCTGCTCCCTTCTCTCCCCAGCCTCACCTCCCCACCAGTTGGCCAGCTGTCTCTAATACAGCATCAGTGGAACTGTAAATACTTTCACTGTTATGTAATTGCTCTCCACCAATCTGTGCTTTGATCACCTTTCTGCCCTCCTCCAGATCTATTCCTAAACTCAATTATGACTGTCCCTCTGGTATAATCTCCCTCTGCAGAGAGCAGTGAAAACCTGATGTTTAAAAAATCATTTTTCCATAGGAGAACTTAAAACCCCTGCTATGTCCTTATGAGTTATGTTTTTCTAATGGATTTATTGTTGACATAAAAATTAATATATTTGCATTTGGAGCTTCTTTTCTACAATAATCTTGACAGTAATATTTTCCTGATTTTTCACACCTGTGATTTTTTTGTGTGCAGAAAATGCATTTTGTTGATTTGTCTAAATGGATGCTAGGCTTATAATTTTTTTAGATTTAATTTTATTATTTCTGGAGCTCAGGTTCCCAAAATACCAATGAGTCTTCAGCAACCTATATAGAAAATGTTATTTTCCTTCTCTGTTTCCTACTTATTTCAAGTTAGTGATGATTTTCAGACCCAGCAGTTCAAGACTTTTGTCATTCCTGTTGATAAATATGAAATTCCAGTGTGGTTCAACTTTTGAAGGTCATAGGGTCTGCTTGCTTATCTCCATCTGCCTAGAACATTTCTTTCTTTGCACTGGTCCCAGCTCTCACCCCTACTGACCAGTCTATGGTCTACAGGCTATATTCTTGCCACTTTGTCTCTTTGAAATTGGGCAGTTTTATATGGAATTTGAAGGTGCTAATACAGACCTTTGGGTAATGGGAAGGGAAACAGTAGCTTCATGAGATTATACTCTCTAATGTGAGAGTTTCACCTAAAAACAGACAGAAGAAGCTAGAGTTTTACCTAAAAAAAAAAAAGACAGAAGAAGGTACATGACTGGTCAGATCTTCCCATGCAACTTATTGCTTGGGAAGGCAGAGATCTGATGTAGTTAAAAGCATAGGTTGGGGGCGCCTGGATGGCTCAGTCGGTTGAGCGTCCGACTTCAGCTCAGGTCACGATCTCTCGGTCCGTTAGTTCGAGCCCCACGTCGGGCTCTGGGCTGATGGCTCAGAGCCTGGAGCCTGCTTCCGATTCTGTGTCTCCCTCTCTCTCTGCCCCTCCCCCATTCATGCTCTGTCTCTCTCTGTCTCAAAAATAAATAAAACCTTAAAAAAAAAAAAGGATAGGTTGGGCATCTGGCAGTCCCAGTTAGAATCCCAGCTCTGCCATTTATTAGCTATATAGTCTTGGCAAGTGACTTAATTTCTATACCTGTCACTTTCATTATTTGTAAAAGGGGAAGGCAGTATTACTTGCTTTGCAGAATTAAATGGGGCAATGTGTCTAAAAGTATATGAGATATTATCTGGAAACAGCATAGTGTCTGGGACAGTACTGAGTGCCCAGTAAACCTTGGTCCTGTCTCTCCCAGCTTGCACTGAGTGCTGACCATCTCTAAAATCATATGAGGGATGCTGTAAATGCTGTACCACTATATGGTTGCTCTCATCTAATTCTTTCCTTCATTACCTTTCTGCCCTATGTCCCAGTTCCAATTTGTGAAGCCAGTGCAAGTCTCTCTCTCTGGAGTAACCTCATTCTCCATGCAGAGCAATGATAAGTTAATTTTTTAGATGAATTACAAGTGCCTACAACAATGATAGTGATGGCAGTAGTGATAAGAATAATGTAGGAGTTTCTTACTCTGTTTGTCTTCTAGATTGTAAGTTTAGATTCCATGACTCCAGAGAGCATGACTGTCCTCTTCAGCCCTAAATCCCTCAGTTCCTGGGCCAGGAATAGTTGTTGAATGAGTGAGTCTGATATTTTGAGTAGCTTTGATTATGCCATTTAAGCTTTTTGATTTCTGCACAGTTAGTCCAAGTATTTATTGATTTGTATGTCCACTTCTCCTGTGACAGAATTTTGGTTTCTTCCTTTATGGACTAGAATTCTTAAATGTATGCTCATGTATCGAAAGATGGACAGCAATGACATGTTTTAACAAGTGTAAAATGTGGAAATGACAGGAAATAATGTTCTTGAAATATTAGTGTCTACACAGTGGGAAAAAAATCTAGTAGTTTGATTTTAAGGTTTGAGGACAGGGGTCCTGGGAAAAGTTCTAAGAATGGAGGCATCGCATTCCTTCCCACACTAAGCACATAACTGCATGGGTTTGGTTTCATTTCAGAAGTGGAGTGTTCACAGACACCAAGCATACCCCTGTAAGCTCAGCCCTAGGAGGAACAGCAGATAAACCTGGGGAGTCTTTCTAAGATGGCATTCCCCTGAGAGCTAAAGTAAATTTTTCCAAGCTCCTATAAATACTTTGAACAGACTATATAAAATTTCTTTCTTACCCTAATAGTGGTTATACATAAGATGTGGCACAATGACCTGGAAAAGCAAAAGCTCCATAAGGGTCAGATAGTCTATTTCCTTGGCAGTGTAAGGTTCATAAATTTTGAAGCATTGAAATTTCATGTAAACACCCCTGAGTTTGCTCTGAGGTTTCTTTTATCTGGAGAATACAAATGTGTCTCACGCTTTCCCTAACTGAGGAATGAAAATGTTTGAGATAAACAGCACATCTCTTGGAAGGCCAAGCACTTCTCTTGAGAAAATGCCAGTCCCATGTCCCTGTGGATGGGTTCAGTATCTGCAGAGGCATCAACTATAATATTCTAGCTCTAACAGAGGTTCAGAGATTCCAGCCTCCTTCCATGTTCCCCGCCTTATTTCCAAGTTTTACTTTCCCTTAGGCAAATGGAACTGATAATTGATTTAATGTTTAAAAATACTCTGTCCAAAAGTTCTTTTTATAGATCTAATCTCTATCCATCTCATTGTAACTTACAACCATTTCTATTAAGTGTGTTAATCCATTCAACATATAGAGCTCTTTGATTTACCAGGAGCTGCATGTGGAAACCCAAAGCAGAAAGTACACTAATTGTGACCACTTGCCAAATGCGTGGAGCAGAAAATAACAGTTTTGCAGTTCAGAGGAAGGAGAGAGTGGAGCAGGAGGAATTGGAGCTGGGTCTTACAAGGTGTTTGGGACATTGGTTAAGTCAAGAAAAAAAGGAGGGGCAGATGGGGTAGGATAAGGGTTATGAGGAAAAGCACAGAGATGGGAAGAAAATGAAGAGACCGATTTCTCTGGAATTGAGGCTTTGGAAACTAGAGTAGTTGGAGATAAGTCTAGAGGCAGATTGGAACTAGTCTGTATAAAGCCTCAAATGCCATTCTAATGCCTATGGGCTCTACGTTATAGACCAGTGGTCTCTGAAGCCAGGAACTATGTAGGATCATCATTTGGGTATGGGAAAATATTTATTTCTTATCTAAAAAAAGAAACACTTTCATTAATATATTAAGTGTTTGACAATATTGCATATGTGTCATTTACGCGTAAACATACACATGTGTTAATGCGTGCTCAAAATTGCATCGCTGACAGAGATGCATATTCAAAAAAGTTTGGAGGCAGACTACTGCTGCAGATAGTAAGGACTGATTACAGATTTTCATGCAGCCAGTGACATGTTCAAAGCACTATTTTAAAAAGATGAATCTGCGGCAGCTTTACAGAGTGGACAGTTTGTGATTGCAGTGATTCAGAGGGCTTAAAGTATGGTATCTGCAGTGGGAATGGAAAGGAGGGGACATTTTGATGATCCTGTGCTTCCAATGATGAGGTTTGTCCTCAGCAAGAACACTGAGTGGTCACTTTGGGAGCCAAGAACGGACAGTGCTCGAGAAGGATGGGGGTTTTGTTGTTGCTCAAAACTGATTTCAAACAATGTGTTGACCCTACCGAATGTGTTCTCGCCTGAAAACCCAAACTTAGATGAAACCAAGAACAAAAAGTGTGGTTAATTATTGGTCAAAAACAAATTTGGGCGACCTCATAACTAATTTTATACACAAAGAACTGACGAGAAAACCCCCTGACCGTAACCCTAGAGAGGAGCACTTGCAAGAGTTCCCAGAAGCAGCTTCATGACGCCCTTGCATATAAACAACTTGTGCTTCATGTCTGCTGCTTCGTCTTGAAGGGGGAGCCTGGAAATTTCCTCCTCTCCGTTGCTTGTTGGAGATGTATTACTTTCTGATAACCCCTGATTCAAGCATAAACAGTTTCGTTCTTCTCACACAGCGCCATCTTCACAAGAAATAAAATTTAAAGAACTATATTGCTGACTGTGAATTTGTAAGAGAAGTCTCAGTACTTGTACTTGATTTACCATCATTTTTTCAGACATCGTACTTTGTGTTTAACTCTTCCCCATTTGGATGTTTTTGCAAGGTAGAGCTCTTAACAGAAATGTGATTCAGAGTTCAAATCTATCATTAACCAGGCTTCTCAATTTCTCCTTGCAGATAAGAACACTCGAAATAATGATAGGGAAAAAGAAATAGTATGTTTAAAGATGCCAACTAGATCAGACTTGTGATCCCTACATGATGCTAACATAATCCTGGAAATATACTGATGAAAAAGCCCTACTATCAGGCGATTTAAATAAGAAAAATCAATTCACATATTTGAACTCTAGTCAAGCATCAGAAATAAACTTAACATTTGTCTCGATAAAGTTTAAAAAAAACACTACAGTTTCAGTGTGTGTTTGTGTGATTATTAGGGCTGAAAATGAATAGAATGTATCAAAACAAAGGAGATAGGATTAAAAATTCCACACTAAGTAGAAGCGAATATTCCTACACACTGCTGGTGGGAATATAAATTGGTAACATTTCTTTAGGACACTAGTGACATGTCTCAAGCTCCTTAAAAATGTTTATATTATTTAGGTTTGGTATTTCTACTTTTAATAACTTGTCCTAAGGATAAATATCTTAAGCATCCAATAATAAGGGAATAGCTAAAACAATTAAGAATAATTTCTTTGATTATTAATTATAGAAGATAAAGGCCATGTATGCCATGATTTTGAGTGGAAAAAGTAGTATAAAACTATATATAAAATATCACAGTTTGCATGTACACATACTTGCATACAAAATTTATAAGGAGATATAGCAATATGCTTAGAGGTTATTTGTTTCCACTTGTTCATTGTTTTTCTTAGTTCAGTTTTTAAAAAGATATATATTGTCTTTATAATCAGAACAAATATCTGGTAAAAAATTAAAGAGAACTGTCGGAGTTCAAAATGCAAATACCTATAATTTAATACAGTTAGCTGCTGGAAAGATTTCTGTTGACCATAATGCATTGATTTAATGACTTCTTCGACAAAAGCTGTTGTACTAAATTTTGACTAGACCCACCTGTGCTGCAAAAATAAGTAAATGCAATCGCAACTGAGGCTCCTGTTGAAGTTGAAGCACATCTGATTATCTGGACAACTGGGGTGGTTTTACCCGTGTTATTTGGGCTTTGGTTTCAAAAAAAGAGCATATCTTACCAACTTTCTGTGAAGCCAGGAGGCACTAATATGCTTTAGATTAAATGAAAAGGCAGTAGCTTTTATTTATATTTATATAAATGTAAGTAGGCATTCATTCAGTCAGTCAGCCAATAAGCATTTATTCAGCACTTGTTAAATCTGGACCAGGATTATGAAAAACAGAAATGTGTCAGTCTCAGAAAATTAATGTCCTTTAAATGTGGTTGAAAGTGAAAAGAGAGGTACGGATGAAGTTCTAGAGGAACATTGAGAAAGGAGTAGCCAACTTTGCCCTAGAGTTAGGGGAGCTTTCCCAAAGAAAGTAAAATTAGAGATGGGCTTTGTTGAGTGAATAGGAGTTTGCCAGATGGAAAAAGTGCAGTGGCATTCTAGATAGGAAGAAGATATACAAAGAACCAAATATCTGAGCCAGCATGGCATGTTCAGGGACGGATAGGAAATGTGATGTGGCTGGAGCTTAGGAGGAGAGGCAGAAGCAGGAGATGAGGGTGAGAAACTGGGTTAGGGCCAGAAATGGCCTTCACGCACTGGTAGTCACTGTGCTTTTGCTTCAGCAATGATTAATTGTGATTTTCCTGGCTAATAGAATCCTAATCATTATAATGAGGTAGGACTGTTCCTTTTGAATTATGGAAATTATAACTGTTATGACCTGTTCCACAAACACAGGTTATAAATATGATCACATCTCTTTAATCGCCTTTACAGTTAATCATTCAAGCCTCCACAGTCCTTATTAGCAGGAAGTCTATTATCTCTTTTTGAGGTCCCTCCCGCCACCTCCAGATTGTCCATTAATCCCAGGACTTTACTTGGGCCGAATAGGCCAGTCTCCCCTCCAAAACCTGCAGCTGGAGCCACCTGTGACTGCTGTGCGTGGCATTGTTTGTACCCCTGAGTCACAGCGGTGCTCATTTTAGGCAACAAGATTGCAACTCTTTGTTTACATTCTCATCTTCAGCTATTACTCCCTAAACCATAACCTCTGTGCCAGGGTGGCTGGATCTGGAGGATCCGGAGTTGGCCACATGCTAGGCTGGAATCAGCCCTTTCCCTAGAGCCCTGGGTGACTGTGTTGAGTCACCAGCCCAGACTTCTCCCTTCATCAGGTCACTTCAGTTCAGTTGTTTCCAGGACTTCCTGTGTCCCAAGACCTTAGTCATTGTCACCCTGACCCAACAGGTCTCTCGTCCCCAACCCCCAATCCAAGGAGGTGGGTGAGGACACTGGGGCTTTCCTCCCAGAAGGCCCTAGGCTCCTTTTACACACTGATTTGCCTCCTGCCCAGTGTCCATTTCCTCTAGATGACTCAGAGGTAGATGGAATATACAAGATGGAATATAAAAATCAGGTTAGACAAAAGGCCCCGAATAGCCAAAGTAATTTTGAAGAAGAAGACCAAAGCAGGAGGCATCACAATCCCAGACTTTAGCCTCTACTACAAAGCTGTCATCATCAAGACAGCATGGTATTGGCATAAAAACAGACACATAGACCAATGGAATAGAATAGAAACCCCAGAACTAGACCCACAAACGTATGGCCAACTCATCTTTGACAAAGCAGGAAAGAACATCCAATGGAAAAAAGACAGTCTCTTTAACAAATGGTGCTGGGAGAACTGGACAGCAACATGCAGAAGGTTGAAACTAGACCACTTTCTCACACCATTCACAAAAATAAACTCAAAATGGATAAAGGACCTGAATGTGAGACAGGAAACCATCAAAACCTTAGAGGAGAAAGCAGGAAAAGACCTCTCTGACCTCAGCCGTAGCAATCTCTTACTCGGCACATCCCCAAAGGCAAGGGAATTAAAAGCAAAAGTGAATTACTGGGACCTTATGAAGATAAAAAGCTTCTGCACAGCAAAGGAAACAACCAACAAAACTAAAAGGCAACCAACGGAATGGGAAAAGATATTTGCAAATGACACATCGGACAAAGGGCTAGTATCCAAAATCTATAAAGAGCTCATCAAACTCCACACCCGAAAAACAAATAACCCAGTGAAGAAATGGGCAGAAAACATGAATAGACACTTCTCTAAAGAAGACATCCGGATGGCCAACAGGCACATGAAAAGATGTTCAACGTCGCTCCTTATCAGGGAAATACAAATCAAAACCACACTCAGATACCACCTCACGCCAGTCAGAGTGGCCAAAATGAAGAAATCAGGAGACTATAGATGCTGGAGAGGATGTGGAGAAACAGGAACCCTCTTGCACTGTTGGTGGGAATGCAAATTGGTGCAGCCGCTCTGGAAAGCAGTGTGGAGGTTCCTCAGAAAATTAAAAATAGACCTACCCTATGACCCAGCAATAGCACTGCTAGGAATTTATCCAAGGGATACAGGAGTACTGATGCATAGGGGCACCTGTACCCCAATGTTTATAGCGGCACTCTCAACAATAGCCAAATTATGGAAAGAGCCTAAATGTCCATCAACTGATGAATGGATAAAGAAATTGTGGTTTATATACACAATGGAATACTACGTGGCAATGAGAAAAAATGAAATATGGCCTTTTGTAGCAACATGGATGGAACTGGAGAGTGTGATGCTAAGTGAAATAAGCCATACAGAGAAAGACAGATACCATATGGTTTCACTCTTATGTGGATCCTGAGAAACATAACAGAAACCCATGGGGGAGGGGAAGGAAAAAAAAAAAAAAGAGGTTAGAGTGGGAGAGAGCCAAAGCATAAGAGACTGTTAAAAACTGAGAACAAACTGAGGGTTGATGGGGGGTGGGAGGGAGGGCAGGGTGGGTGATGGGTATTGAGGAGGGCACCTTTTGGGATGAGCACTGGGTGTTGTATGGAAACCAATTTGACAGTAAATTTCATATATTAAAAAATAAAAAAAAATTAAAAAAAATTAAAAAATAAAAAATAAAAAAATAAAAAAAATAAAAATCAGGTTAGGGGGTGCCTGAGTGGCTTAGTTGGTTAAGCCTCTGACTTTAGCTCAGGTCATGATCTCACGGTTTGTGGGTTCTAGCCCCACACTGGGCTCTGTGCTGACAGCTTGGAGCCTGGACTCTGCTTCAGCCTACTAGCGCTCTCTCTCTCTCTCTCAAAAATAAATAAACATTAAAACAAAAAAAAACTTAAAAAAAAAAAACAGGTTATTGCCCTGCCCCAAGACCCCCCAAAAGTGCCTAATTGCTTCATATTTACATAACTAAGACACCAAATGATTTTTCCAAGAACAAAAGATCTTCAAAGTGATTTTCTGTTCCTGCCTATAAAGAGAAGTAGCTATAGTTTATTTCACTAAAATAATCTGTGTTCAACAATGACCCTATTAAAAAAAAAAAAAACAATGATAATGTGCTTATATACCATATGACAAATTATGTAACTTGCATAAGGTGGGAATAGGTCTTGACCACCAAATCCATCTGTTTAACCACTATGCTTACAGCCTCTTCTCATTCAATTTAGATGCTAATGTGCCATTTATCTTATAACTCAGATATTATGTTAATTAAGTTTATTGCAGGGGTAGAAATCTCTAAATGTAAGCACTCTCCTGAACTATTGATAAAAGAGAGCTGGGCAACAAGTCTATTTATGAACTAGTGCATTTATATGGAAGATAGGTATACAGCATTTACTCTAAGAGAAAGTTGTGTTTTCTCTGCAAAGTTAGGTCAAAGAAGGGAGAACAGTACTCACCCATAGTTTCGGAGGGATTGAAACTGAGCAGTAAGTGAACATTTGAGTCGACACATATTGTTAACAAGTAGCATTCTTTAGAACTCCTGATATGGGAAAGCTATCTACAAGGTTGGATTAATGTGAGTTGATTTTGCTTTGCCCCACTTGGTGCAAGTGTAGGACAGTCAACTGACCTTTCAACTGATCAGTTTAATGAAAGTCACCTCTCAGCCTTCTCATCTCCAGGTTTGATAAGAATGAAAAACAAACTCCACCAGATGGTTTTTACCTTTTCTCCTAGGTACTATTTTCCCATTTGCATTATTATTTTCCTCAGTAAAAATGAAAGTGAAAATGCATGTATATCGTATTTCATAAACAAGACAACATTCTGACACAATATCAGCACTTTATGTTTTTTTAAGAGGGAAACCATATGCTGTAAAATGTGTGCTATGCTATCTGGAGTTCTTAACAGAAATTCCAGGAGGGTGAGAAATCTCTGAGAAGTTTCTGTACATCCAAAGGGGAATGAGTTGCCTGTCTTCTGACAAAACCTCAATGACACCTGACTCCTAGACCGCTGAGACCAGAGTCCTACCACTCACCTCCATTTGTAAGACTTTCTTTCCTGTGCTTACCTGCGGCCAGTGCTGTGCCAGGGCCAAGGTTGTGAGTCAGGATGATATTGAGCTATTTGTTTACCCCATGTCTACAAAATCATACCCCTACATACTAGTTCATATCACTATGTTGTCTTGCTATGGGTGATCTTGCTTTATTGTTGTTGTGGTTATTTTATATACTTAGAATTCTTTCTTAGCTTTTAAATCTAGTTTGGATTTGAGATGCACAAGGAAGGAAAAGTAAGATAAAAAACAGAGAGGGAGGCACACCATAAGAGACTCTTAAATTCAGAGAACAAACTAAGGGCTGCTGGAAGGGAGGTGGGTGAGGGGGATGGGTTAAATGGGTGACGGGCATTAAGGAGGGCACCTGTTGGATGAGCACTGAGTGTCTTATGTAAGAGATGAAACACTGGGTTCTACTCCTGAAGCCAAGACTACACTGTATGTTAATTAACTTAAATTTAAATTAAAAAAAAATAAAAATTAATTTAAAAAAAGAAAAAGAAAAATGATAAACAGATATTCTTATATCAGCTTTATTCAGTTTTCATATTTTTCCAGTTCTTTGACTTTATTCAGAAACTAACAATTCCGGTTAACCCTTACTTTTAAGAAGTGAGGAACCCATTCCTGTCTTTACTTAGATTTGGATATGCTCTATGTTGTGTTGAGGAAGCATTCCACACTGAGAGAGGGTATGCATTTTTCTACAAGTTAGATGAAGTTTTTCCACTGGCTGAGTACACACTCTGAATAAACAGAGATATTCTCCGGTTCCTAAGGATGAGGAATGAGGACTGTGCCTCTTTCCTGGCTTTCCCACAAGATCTCCCTGGAGATTACTGGCCCAGACTAAGAAGTTGTGGGCAATCATACAGAAAGAAGCTAACTAACAATTCTTGAAAACCTACTATGTGCCAGGGACCATGCTTGATACATATTTTCCTCATCTCATTTAATTTTCTTAACAATCCTATGAGGCAATGACCATTTTCCTTACTGTACAGATGAAGAAACTGAGGCCCAGAGAGATCAGGTAACTAGTCTGAAGTCACGGAGACGGAAGTAGCAGGGCAGGGACTCAAACAATACTTACTCAGATTCATGGCCAGCCTCTTTCCAGGCCCTGCATTCCCCGTCTGCGGACTCGGGTGGCTTGGGGGTCCAAACCCCACACTAGGAGCAGAGTCCAGTCATTGAATGAAGTCACGCATTTGTCTTAGGTTTAGAGACAGCCAGAATATCAGAGTAGAGACTTTGGAGCTCAGTCAGGCCATGTGCTTACCACTGCTTTCCTAACCTCTTCTGTCTGGCCCTTCACTTTGAACGTGGGGCAGGCCCTGGTGTTCCGTGCTGCCGGGAACTGAGCTGCTTTCTCAGGGGCTTGAATGAGGCTCCGTGTGTCTTTTTAGAGCCAGCTTTACATCAACAGCTATGCTCCTGTTGTTTGGAGGCCCTACCATTCCTCATTTCGACTGATTACTTCTTTATTATCTTAATATAATATCATTGGCCATCTGGCCGATTTGAAATGGGAAGGAGACTAATACCGTACAATAATGATTTTCAGGTGGAATGCCAAATCTATAGGGATATTCAAGGCATTTGCTTTTAAAAAAATGATTTTTTCTAACCTGTGCTAACTGTCCTTTTATCCTTATTTAGAGAATTCCATCATTTTAGTAATTTGGTACTGTTTTGCTGGTAGGTGCAGAGATAATGTGAAAAGAAAATATTTTTTTTTTCCTTTTTATGGACTAACAAATGTTCAGAATTTTTACTTGTAGTACTTTATCCTCTCCTATTTTTTCTATGTTGCAAGCAAAGTGTCATTTGATTTAAAGTGACATTAAGCACATTTCTTTTAGCAAAACCAAAGGTTGTGATCTTTAGATATACCAGTTAGACTTCTTCCCGCAATGGTTGACGTTTGTGCTTTGAATGTGAGAGGCTAGTTTGACTCTGGAGCAGGCAGTGGGCACTTCAGGATTCCTTGTCAGCAGGCACCTGAATGCCTTTGAAAGAACTTGCTGTCTGAGTATTTAGATGCCCCTTCTCTCTAAGGGTACAAGTGTGCATTCTGTGCCTAGATACCCATTATGAAGTTTCATAGTTCATTTATTAAATGTCTGCCACATGCCAAGCACAGAATTGTCTTCCATACATTATCACATTTCATTTCATCCTCACAACCATCCCATGAAAGAGTTATGGGATAGGCATATAGTATTCTCTCCACTTTTCAGATAAGGTGGCTGAAGTTCAGGTAGATCGATTTCCCAGTGGTTGCACAGCTAGTGCCTAATGATAGCAGGGTTCACCAGCTCTGCCTGCCGTTTTCAACTGTAACAGCTTGCCTGAGAGTGAGCTAGCTGGAGAGTTTTAGGAGATGAGGCTGAGAAAGCGGTGGAAGGCTTTGAATTTTATTCTAAGTGACACCCCAAGGTTTGGATTCATTTATCTGTTCCTTGCCGATTTATTGGGTACCCAAGGTGTGCCAAGCAGGTTGGGCACTGAGGGCATCACGGTGAATCAACAAGCTTAACCTTGTCTTCCAGAAGCTTACATTCTGGCTGTTGGAGGTTTTGAGCAGAGAAATGACATGACCCAGTTTCAGTTTTACAGGGGCCGTCTGGCTGCAGGAGGAGTAGCTTGGGCAGAAGGAGGTGGGGCTCTGACCACCACGCTAGCAGAGGTGAGCAGCTGGGCTCTCGATGGACTTAGAAGAACGCAGCAGTGGCATTTTCTGAGCAATTGAATATAGACACTGCTTGCCCAGGCTTTAATGGGAACTCAGGTCAGCCTACAAGCTAAGCCTGTATTCTTTTTATTATGTTAAAATGCTCGAGTGTAAAGTGGCTTCACAACAATATTCAATTTAGTGGAAAATGTAGCACCCATTCAGCTCCTTAGCACTAGGCTTATGAAAGGAGAATACTTGTTGGGGCCAGGAGGAGGCAGGTCCCGTCTCCCTTCCCCAGGAGCATTTATCATCCTGGCTGCAGCTGGCCAGGCTGTTCCCTCGAAGGCCGCATGCCTGGGTGGCAGCACTTGTGTGGTTACACTGGAGATTTGTAGCGTGCCCGTCTCAGTGCCCCTCAAAGTCCTTCCCTGTGGCTCCCCTGTGGTGAGGCAGGCGCATAGATCCTCTTAATAAGAGTCAAGCCCAGCTTCTTGTTGTTCTGTCACGGTTATTTCTCCCAAATGATATTAGAAGGTCCAAATCGGAACAGGTTTTAATTCTTGGTCACAAAATGAGACTTTTACCATATTGCGTTCCCATTTTTTCCAGTTTGGAAAACAGATATCCTTGTAGTTAACTTTTACTGAGCAGACACTGTCACTGAAAAATGGTCCTAGATGTGCCAGATCTTTAATAACTCCAAGACAGAAATTTGTATTTCCCAAGTCGATGAAATTGTCACTGAGCTGTTTGTGAAGCAATAAGGTAAATAAAATGTCATCTGCATGCAATTCATTTTCATTGACCTGAAGCGAATGACCTTGTATTTCCAAATAGTAAAGGAAAATGACCGTGGGTAACCATTAACACGGTATCTGCTCTGCAGCCATCATGTCACTGAGGATAGCACAGACAGCTTGTGGATTTAGACTAAGGAGCAACCCCCTTCACACCTGATCTTGCAGCAGAGCCAAATGATTGGGTTTCAGTTAGTCATTGGAAGACTCCCTGATCTGCCTAGAGTCCTGCTGACTGCATCTTCTCTGTGCAATCTAACATTCCACTGACCTTGGCCTTCCACTGGGTCCTGCTGGGCAGGTTGTCCATTCAGGATATGATTAGAGGCTCTCACTTCTGGCCTGCAGGCAGCATTTGTACAACCCCTTTCTCCATTAGCCTGCCCTGGAGATCAGCCCTGAGGGCGCTTCTTTGCTGTGTCAGCCACACTCTGAATCAGGCAGCCACATCAGCAAGAGATGACTACGCGTGCCTCTGAGTTCCTCCTGTCTCCAGAATGCAGATGAGGGGCCTTGCCATTTTTAAAAAATTTTAAATCACCTGAAGGATCACTCGTTTTATTTTATTATTTTTCCCAGGGTTGCGACCCAAGAGGACTCTGCGTTTGGTGCTCTGGACTGCAGAGGAGCAAGGTGGAATCGGTGCCTTCCAGTATTATCAGTTACACAAGGTAAGGAAGTAGCCACGGGTTGCTGGGCATTTGCGTGTTTAACATTAGTGTAAATAAACCGGAACCATCTGCGCTTTTGGTTGAAAAATTCCCTCTATTGTCCGGAAGACTCTCAACAATTCTTTGTGGTAGGCTGACCCCAGCAAACACCCCTTGCAAAAGCCTTCATCCATTCCTATGGCAGAGAATGCACTGGTGAACCGAGGGTGCTATGTTGTAGACCTGAGGGCTTCTCTGTTTCTGCATCAGTCTGTGACCTTAGAGGAATCCCACCTGCCACGCTGCCATTTTCTTAAAGCCTCTCTGGTTCAGCTATTTCTTGTGTGCCAGAGAAACAGTAATAGGTAAGCATTTCCTCTCCCCACTGAGCCCTCTCCCATACTTGTATGCTCTAAATCCTCCTGGATTTAGAACCAAACGCTGGGGCCTAGAGCCAGCCAGGAGCATCGATAATGGCAGTGGGACTGGCAGCACTTCAGACCAGGCTATGTGGAAGACAGCTTGGTTTGACACTGACTTTAATAAGGCAAAAGTGAAGCTTGAGGCAAGAAGGTGATAGTGGAAGATGATGATTAGAAATACAAGACCGTGGTGAAGATGGGGGGCAGGGAGATTAATGTCAAGAACAACCGTTGAGAGAGGGCAAAGTGTACGAGCTCAGAGATACTCTGGAGCAAATCAAATGTTAGTTCAAAGAGGAATTTCCAAATCAGTGGGTGAGCTGCTGAACAGTGATGGGCAGAGGAGCAGGGTCTGGTCTGCTGCTGCTGGGTTGTTTTTCCTGCATTTCCAGATTACAAGGAACAGATTTGCAAGCTTAAACGATCAAAATCAGAGAAAGGTTTGTTTTTTGAATTTTGTTTATACCCTTTGGGATCATTTACAGAGTCAGTCTCTATAACCCTACTTCAGTTAGAGCTTAAGAATAATGAGCTAAGGGGCATGAATTTGGCCACTGAAGATAGTTATTTACTGTACAAAGGAAAACCATGCTTTATGCTTAACGCTTTTACCACTTCAGTTCTTTTGGCCTCGAGTGATCCTGGAGAATCAGGTTATTCCAGATAAGTGTCCTTTGGTTGGTGGGCCAGTAGCATCATCTTCTATGTGTTGTGGTTGACTAGAACTCCAGATGAGAGCTATTCTAGATTCAGCAACATTCATTTAATATAGCGTCCCGCCTACTATGCTTCATGCATTAGATTAGGCACTAGGTTTCATGTCATTAAACAAGCCACCCGAAACTTACCGAGACTGCAGTATAAAGGACACCAACCACTGAACTTCAGTCATACAATCATGTGTGGAGTGTTCTGATAAAGTACTGATGGCAGAGACAGGAAGCTCACCTAACCTGCCCACGGAGAGCATTCAGGATAGGCTACAGGGCAGAAATGACATCTAACCAGAGACTTCAGGACTGAATAGAAGTAAGCTAAGGAAAAGGAGTTGGTAGGGGGGAGGTGGGTACTTGGCAGTGGGAACCGTATGTGCGAAGGCTGGAGGCAAAGACAGCACCACATGCACACTGAAGAAGGGGAAGGGACTCAGAGTGGCTGGTGCACGGAATGGAAGCTGCAGTGGTCAGAGCACACAGTAGAGAGGGAAACAGGGGCCTGAACAAGAAGGACGTATACATCATGTTTACAAGTTTGCACTTTATCTTTGTTTTTCAATTTTATTTTTTTAATTTACATCCAAATTAGTTAGCATATAGTGCAACAATGATTACCTTGAGGCGACAAGAGTAACTGAATTATTTTTAAGGAGGAGCTTTTAGCTTCTATACACCTTCTATACGCCTTGGACTCTATAAGCAACATAATACCTAAGAACTGGTTTGAAGCACATTTATTCTCGATAATATATTCTACTCAAAGGGAAAAAAATTGGATTTAAACTGCAGTGGATCTGGCTTGAACTTTCCTCAACCGCTGAAATTCCTTCAATCTGAAATAAGGTTTATTTCTCTGTAAGGTTTTGAGTTTCACTGTAGCCTACTAAAATACATGGATAAAATCAGAAATGACTTGATTCTAAGCTTTTAGGAGGTTGGCAATATGTATATATATATATACACACACACACATTTTTTTCCAGAGGGTATGAAATCACATTAACAGAACTGGTTTATCTTGACAGTATCCATGTTGCCTCTCTACAAAAGTCTCTATATTGGTGGCTGGTCTGCTTTGCATTTTCAGGGATGAAAAGAAATTCCAGAAAGGGAGACATAGGTGTTTTATTTATAGATATCTCTTTATCTCACCTTTAAAAAACATTCTGCATGTTTATATGATACAGCCAATTTCAAAGGACTTATTCTGTATTCTCATGATTAACATATTGACTGAGGCATTGCCAACAGCATTATCATTTCTGGGGTGGCTGAGTTTAACTTTAAATAAATATAATAAGGAAGTCACAAATCAGAGAGGACAAATGACATTGTCTTTAAACTTTTCTATGGCATTTTTTAATACCAGAAAATAGTCAAACAATGTCCGATTCACTCCAGCTGTAACAGAGAGATCCTCTGTTCTAACTAAGGTTATGATAGCTGCTGAAATAAATAAGCCCTATAATTTCAGTGCCTTAACATAATGAAGATTTATTTCTTGCTCATTTAACATCCAATCTACAGGAGGGTTCCTCTTCACATAGTCATTCAAGGATCCAGGCTCAGAGACTCTTCAACAACATGGCTCTCAATATTGCCTTGAGCATCAATATATATCCAGCTGGCAGTCAGACGGAGAGTGGAGAGGTTTTATAGGACAGTTCTGAAAATGGATGTGGAAAAGCAGAGAGTTTATGTTTGCTTAACTGAAGTCTGAAAAGATCTTTATCCTCCACTTAACATGGTTCTGTCTAAGAGAAAGCTAGGACTAGGTGGATATAGTAAGTTATATAACTGTGTTGCTTTAATTCTTGTGAAGTAAAAATAATGAAAGAAAACAAGTAAAAGAACAGGGATATCAGTAAACAATTACTTGACAAAAGTTTCTGTTTTATATTAAAGAGAATGCTATATCCTATAAACCACAACTGGCAGACAAGGGAACATAGCCTTCTTCCTCCCACATTAAACCCACCAAAACACTGGAAGTATGAGCATAGAATGGTCACCACAGCTCAACTTTCCAAGGCCTTGTTCTTGCCTTCTCCCCTCCAATAAGAAACTCAATCCACTACTGGCCTTCAGGAGAACTGCTTCTAGTCTTTGTTCTGCCACTAACTGAACATGAGACCTGAATAATGAGTCCTTTAGCCTCTCGGAGACTCAGTTTCCTCAACTCAACTTGTTGAAGTTTATCTTCCCTTCTCAACCCTCACAATGTAGAGAGACTCTTGTATCATAATTATGCTTTGCTCTATTGAGAACAAAGTATTATTTACAATTAAAATGTACAATTAGGCATGCCCTTATAAGATCTAGTGTTATTGTCTGTGAGAAAACAAAGGCAGTGTTACCTTCAGCAGCACAGTTGGAGATCAGTAAACTTCTATTATTGAAAATTTACCCTACAACAGACACTCTAGCCTGAAGGAAGTTTAACCATCATCCCTGTCACACTTGTTCCTCCTTCATTATTGTTTCTATTAATGACAGTGTCATCCTCCCCACTGCCAAGTATCAAAATGTCACTGACACCTTTCCTTCCTTCCTCTTCCTTGTGGTCCATATCTAATAAACAGTAAAGCCCCATTCATCCTACATTTTGTCACTTTTGATGAATCCCTCATTTCTATGCCCCCTGCCTTTTCTCTAGTTCAGGCTTTCCATGATACCCACCAAACCAAGATAATCTTCCAGAAGCCCGGCTCAATTGAGACAAACCCTCTGTCTCCAAACCTTCAGTTGTTCCCCAGCACTAATAGGATCTAGCCCAAATTGGGGCTCCTGAGTCTTAGTTGGTTAAGCGTCGACTTCGGCTCAGGTCGTGATCTCATAGTTCGTGGGTTTGAGCCCCGCATTGGGCTCTGTGCTGACAGTTCACAGCCTGGAGCCTGCTTCAGATTCTGTGTCTCCCTCTCTCTGCTCCTCCCCTGGTCGAGACTGTCTATTTCTCTCTCAAAAATAAATAAACATTAAAAAATTAAAAAAAAAAAGAATCTAGCCTAAATTGTTTAGCTTTTTGGTCTTTGTGGTTCTCCATGCCTTGGTTTCCCACCAGTCTTCTCCAGTGTCCTCTAGTCTGACAAAAAGGAGTGATTCCTTACACATCCCACACTGGCCTTTCTTCATATCAGTAATCATACAGTTTTTCTGCCTTTAATTCTCTTCTTTCCATCTCTTACATGTTTTACAAGGATGAACTCAAAAGCCCTCTTTCCCACAGCACATTCTCTGACTAGGGGCGCCTGGGTGGCTCAGTCAGTTAAGCTTTGACTCTTGATTTTGCTCAGGGCATGATCTCATGACCCTGAGATCGAGCCCTGCCCCACATGGAGCCTGCTTGGCATTCTCTCCCTCCCTCTCTCTCTGCCCCTCCCCCACTTGTGCTCACACATGTGTGCACGCTCTCTCACTCTCAAAAAATAAAAATAAATTTAAAAAATTAAGTGGAGCGCCTGCGTGGCTCAGTCAGTTGAGCGTCCAACTTCGACTCAGGTCATGATCTCACAGTTTGTGGGTTCTAGCCCTGCACTGGGCTCTGTGCTGACAGCTGAGAGCCTAAGCCAACTTCAGATTCTGTGTCTCCCTCTGTCTCTGCCCCTATCCCACTTGCACTCTGTCTCTCTCTCTCTTTCAAAAATAAACAAATGGTAAAAAAAAAAAAAATTAATTAAAAAAAGAGCATTTTCTGACTAACTCTTCAACCCCTGATTGAATATAATCTTTCTATCCTTGAAATAAATATAACACCTGACCTAGACATTTCTAAGAATGTGGAATAATTTCTAATCTACAGGAAAGAAGGAAGGAAGGAAGGAAGGAAGGAAGGAAGGAAGGAAGGAAGGAAGCAGGGAGGGAGGGAGGGAGGGAGAGAAAAATGCAAGAAAGGGAGGTAAAAAACAAAAGAAGTCAGAGTCTTCGGCCATAAGGACCTTGCATTCTACTTAAATATTAATTTTAAACTCACACATAAAAAATTTAGTATAACAAACAATATATAATGAGGTTCTAATTTATGTACTAAAAGTATCTTGCTTTTACAAAGAATTCTATCCCTGACAGGGTGCTGAGTGCTATAAAGGCTTAGCACTTGGATGGATGGAAAGGAGTTAAGAAAAGGGAGAAATGGCTATGACTTGTTGGTCATGAAGAAGGCTCCTTGAGGAATATGTGGGTTTGAGTGAGTAATCAGGAAGAGGAAAATTGGAACCCTACTCTCCTTTATATTGGTGATGACTAAGACCCAAGGTATGTCTTTGGCTCCAGTGTAGGTGATTTCAAAGAGGAATGGAACGTTTATTTGGGGAGGACTTATTTTGGTTATTGCAAAATAAAAGATTTGAACTTTTAAAATAATTTTCCTTTTATGGTGTAGTTATGGTTATTAGTGATCATTATCAGTAAGGGACCAAAAATCTGTGGCTGCAGGCCAAATCCAGCCAGCCACCTGTTTATGTACAGACCTCAGGCTATGTACAGACCTCAGACGGTTTTTTACCCCATTAGCCGACTACGTGACAGAGACTATACATGGCCTGTAAAACCTAAAATATTAAATTTCTAACCCTTTACAGAAAAAGTTTGCTGACCCTTAATCTATATGATAAAAAATATAAAAGATTTTATGTTATTATTTCCATACAACAATTTATGTATGGCTTTTTATGACCTAAAAGATAATTTTATTAATTTTGCTTGGAAACAATTAAGTATTCTTCAAGAAGACATTATTATAATACTATAAATTTACAGGTTCTGTCCTTTGTTCTATGCACTCTTTTTAGGTATTTATTTGATAGTAAAGTTGGCTATGTAGCATCACTTATGGATAAAAATAGAATGCAGAAAATTATTTTTCCTTCTTTTTGTTACTCAGAAGAATTCCTTCTTCCTCTTCATATAATCTTTTTAACAGTGAAAGTTCTATAAAGGCTATTTTTTTAAATGTTTATTTATTTTTGAGAGAGAGAGAGAGAGACAGAGAGACAGAGCACAAGCAGGGGAGGGGAAGAGAGAGAGAAAGGGAGACAGAATCCAAGGCAGGCTCCAGGCTCTGAGCTGTCAGCACTGAGCCCTACATGGGGCTCAAACCCATGAACCATGAGATCATGACCTAAGACGAAGTCAGACACTTAACTGACTGAGCCACCCAGGCGCCCCTATAAAAGCTATTTTAATGGACACATGTAGCTAAACTTTTGTACAATGAAAGTAAAATTAATATTAACTATCCTTTTCTTAGGAAATACATCTTGGTTTACAATGTACTTTTATCATATACTCATAGAAAATATAAAATTAAAGTGATTTAAAATTATATGGTGAAACTTATTGCCAAACTAATTTTCAAAATTTTAATCAGATTAATAGTTACCTTTACTTCATAGTTTACTTTCTTATGAAATATTAGCTAAATTGTAATAATTGCTAACCTTACTAAATTGTTGTGAAGTATGTGAGGCTATTTGTGGTTCGTGTATAGATTTTGAAATTCACGTGCAACTCTATTACAATGTCTAAAACATTCTTTTCAAGAAAAACTTTGGCTCAAAAAGGTCTATAAGCATTTTGGAGAAGGTAACTAAATAAAGTACTTCAACCAGGAAATGAATTTTTTACTATATTTTGGAGTCATCTAGAATAGAAATAATCCTGAGGGTTCATCCAGCATGCCCATAACAATTCATAGCAGAAAGTCCTATAAAGGACATCTACATATTTCTCTTATTAAAAAAATGCTACTTCACATATTTTGATAAGTTGTAAAATGTTCTCATCCAGATCTAAAGTTTCTTCCACTTTCTTTCTTCACATTAGTAAAGGAACATGAGAATTATTTATATGCATATTGCTTGTGCTTTATGTAATTGATTTTTGAAACTAACATGTTTTTCATGCTAACAGTGTTTTACTGAGGTAAAATTAGCATTCAGTAATAAAATGCACAGACCTTAAGTACATAACACAATATATTTAGCAAATGTATACCCCTGTGTAACCATCACCCAGATGGATATAGAGCATTCCCATTACCTTAGGAAGCTTCCCTTTCCGATCAACTTTGGAATTAGAAAATATTATAGATGATTTTATTTAACCTTCAAATCAGTGAATAAAATGAGTGTTGTCCCGATGCCATTTGCCTAATCTGCCTTTCATGGGAACCATGTTACTTTCTTCTCTACTCTTGGAAGGAGAGCATAATGTCATTTCTCATGTCCTGAAACGTACAAAAGAGGAAAAAAAAACATCCTAGAATAGTTTCAACTAGATTTCTGGCATTTTTTAATCTTTTCCATTTTAAGCAAAAATATCTGTCATAATTATAATGAGTAAGGTAATCTAGCCTTGAAAAAGCCTCATTACACAAGGTAATCAAATAAAATAGATTGATATGTTCTATTCTGGCATAAAAAATATTTTAACCTTTTCCTGATTTATTGCACAAACTACTGGCAATTGAATTATAGGGATTATGAACACCGCTGTATTCTGGTAGTCATTAATTAGGGCTATATTTTAAGTAGGCTTTATTAAATGAGGGAGGGGATGTATGATCATTCTAAATACAGCATTTTACCCTGACTCTCGCCAACTCTAAAGCAGAAAAATTTGGAATGAATGTGTATGGTATTTTGTCAGAATTTCTTGTGTTGCCAATGCCAAGGAACAAAATTTCCTCCTATGTAAAAATACAAAAATCCTAGCTTCTTGTAGTCATGGAGTTCTTGCCAACTTCTCAACCCTAATTAGATTCATGTTTCATTCTAAAGTAAAGGGATATGGTAGAAATGCTTGTGAGACTTCTTTATGGTAGCTGTGCAAATGGGTTTACTTAGGCAATTTTATTTCACCAACCCTATCACCTCTATATAATGTGAATATAGCTTGGGTGACACTGCCAGAGTGGGAACAGTTTTGTGCTCATCTGCAGCTCTGGTTATAAAAATAATAGACTTTATATACCCACTCAGCATAATTGTGTCTGGACCGTGTCTCCAGCGCGGCCTTCCTTACATCGTTAATGTTCCATGCAGTATAGACGTACTAATCACAGGTTATTGTCTCAATCGTTACTGCTGGGCTTTTATGCATCCTGTGTTTTTCTTCCAGTGCCTATGTGTTTGCATTAGTCAGTCAAGCACACCACAGAATTGGTTTAAATTTCATTTATCTCAGTGTGTTGTTGGTCTGGAGCCCCTCATAGTTCCAACATTCACATAATTTCTACAGCACACCTGGGAGCTCTTTGGGGTCTTACTAGAATTTATGAATCAATTTTTTTTAGTAAAGTGAAAGGGCTGTCTTTTATATTTGTTTGCTCTCTCCTGTGTAGATTCCATTATGACTATGGGGTTTCAGAATCCTCTGAATACTATGTGTAGTATTTATATATAGATGTATGTCAGCCTAGGCAGAAATATCAAAATATTCCCTTTGATATTAGGGAATCTCATTATGTCACCTTGTGAATGAACATGAGTAGGCTTTGACTCACCTCTTTCCTTTATTTCTTTAGAAAGGATCCTTCTTAGCTGGTTTTTATTAAAGGAAAGGAAAGAAAAAGAATAGTTTAAAGTAGAAAGACTGGCTGTGCCAACTAGGACTGACTCTCCCCATATTCTTTGGGCGGCAGGACTTTGCCTACAGTTGTGGGGCAATATTTACCATATAACACCTTATGGTTTCGGATCACAGTGAAGTTTGGCTTGAGTATTGGTTGTAGCTCTATACATGTAAAGAACAGTATTCTGACTTATTCACTACCATTGGTAACCCAAATAAGGCAACTACACTTTTAAGGTTGTTTGGAGAACATTATGCCAAAACACTGAGGTCTATTGTGACTTCTCATGGCTGGCATCTTATCTCATTTATTCTGCATTCCTGAAACTGTGAAGGACTTCAGTTTGCATCCAGACTATTTTACCAGCTTACTAGAGGTTGCCAACGAGGTACAAATAGTTTCTGCCTCAGTGCCTCCCTATTGCCAGCTGGGTCATGATCTGACCCGGAAGGACCCATAGCATATTTGGTGCGTGAACTTTCTAAGGAAATCAGGTTGGCACATCAGGACACACAAATCTGAACTGAAGTATCATGCCTTAGGCTCCCAAGTGACCTATGGGTCAGAGCCTTTGAACTAAATTATCCCCTTACATGTGCTGCAGATGTACTAAGGTACAGAATCAGCAAACCACTTTTGAATCACCGGCACTATGTTAATTTGCCTGGGGCTGTCTTCTTCTCTTCGTCTTCTAAACAAAGACTGGCCAACTTGTTCTTAAAGGTCCAAGTAGTAAATATTTTAGGCTTTCAAGCCCTACCGTCTCTCTACTTAACTCTGATATTGTAGTGCAAAAGCAGTCACAGACAATACTAGACAATGAGCATGGCTGCCTTTCAATAAAACCTTATTTAAAAAACACCACCAATAAGCAGCAGGTCAGATTTGGCGTGCTGGTTACTTTTGTTGACTCCTGTTTCATACCCTTATTCGGAACAAGTTTAGGAAACTTTCTTCTGAAGGCTTTTCCAGTCTCACAGTCTTACCTTTTGGTGGAAGAGGCTTGTAGTACATAGTGAAATTCTAGCATTTAGGGTATCTTGTATCTAACATTTAGTTGTGTCTTGGTGGGCTTTAGTAGGACTGTTTGTAAGCTCAGCTCTCAAGAGGTGACAATTGTTTCCCCTTACGTATTTTGCTAACAAAACACATCATCACCAGGTCAGTCTATTGTCTTAGTGATAGCCAGCCAAGGAACCACACAACAGGCAAGGGAACCTGGCTAGAGGAAGGGGTAAGCATACTTTCCCACTACAAGAACAGAACGCTTTATTAAGATAACTAAATACAATAGTGTTCAAAAATACATTTTAAGGGGCATATTTTTTAAAAAGTCTATACATATAGAAGGGTCTTTTCAAGAAATGAACACCCCAATACACCTAGCAACTTTCTTCCTAATCCCTAACAGTTGTCATTCATGTTTTATAACCACATCCTAGTTTTATCCACAGATTTGCCTACAGTATTTCATTTTTAAACATGATTTATTGTCTAGGAGAGAGGTTCTTCCCAGGAGATGCCCAGAACATCATATCCTTTGATAATCAGTAGCCCCTCTGGAAGTTTGTGCCCTACTTCTGGCTGCTATGGTTTTTGTGTACTTCTGCTAGAGTAATAAATGTATAGCCATTAAAGAATGGTCTGTCAAAGATGGCTTGAGGAACGAATGGGCAGAATAAAACTGGCATCAAGGTCAATGCTAGAAAGCAGCTACTGGGTGGTGAGTTCACTTTGTTCTCTGAGAAATAGTGTCCAGAAGCCACAATCAGTAGGACTAAAACTATGTTACTTTCAGGACTGAAGATCAAACAGGGAATTGAGAAGCAGAATCATGGGATACCATTGTGACTACAACCTGAGTACTTTCTATAGTCCTTTATCCTTCTCTATAGAACTCATTCTAATGGGCCATCCTATAAGTAGTAACCCAAGTCCGGTAGTATCTTAAATGTGCCACTTGTCCCCTGATAGAGTTGATCTTGGAATAATTTTTTTTTTCCTAACCAAAAGATTAGGGCTTTTATTCCTTTTTTTTTTTTCTTTCAGAAAACCTTATTCTTGCATACTCTTATCAAGTGCTTGTCCTGCATTGGCAATTATTCATTCTATAACCTGAAGTTACCCTAGCAACCAGCAGTTTCAGAGTTTTGGTTTGGTTGCAGAGTTCTCTTAAAGGAGAGTTCTCAGGATCAATTTCTAAAGGCCTTTTATACGCCACACAGAAAAACATATATATACAACAGTTCAGATTTTAACAGCTTAACAAGGTCTTTCAACAAAGGTTTAAAATGGTTTCATAGCATGAGTTACTTTGAGATTAGACAGAATTTCCATTACTAGTTACAACAGGAATATAATTTGCTTTTATTGATTTCTATAGTTTCATTTAATAAAACTCATCCAATGAGATGCACCACCCCATGAAATCACAGGCAATGCTATAGTAAATACTTGTAAATATGTTTCAGAAAAGTCTCCTGGCATTAGCTGAGGGCTGGGAGAATGTATGGCATGCATCCTTTCCCCCTCACTGGCATAACTGGATGGTTTTTCCCCCTCCAAAGCTCTGGAAAATACTTTATTATACCCTGCAGAGCCAAATGGGAAGCAATCAAGCTGTTTTGTCATTTGAATTAGGAAAGGTCAAAGGGAGGAGAATGTAATAGTAGATGGAGGGAAAAGTTCTTTGTGAAAATTGTCCATTTTTTTCCATGTAAGGGAAAGTAATTTGTTCCTTTTAATAGATCTGAAAATCCAGTAGTAGAGACTTTTTTTGGATAGACACAGAGAGAAAAGAAACCATCAAGAATTTTAAAAGATCCCATTTCCCAAATAAATATGTAGCAAGTCGTTACTATTTATAAGATATTGTAATAATCCCTTGCACCAGTGTGATCATTTATAAATAAGAGTACTCTTTCATAGACTTTGATAATAGTAATAACTCTGGTAGTTGCCATTCAATGTACTGTTTTCCTTATTTCATACATGAAAATGAAGAAGCCCGGAGAAGTAAGGAATGTTGCTCCCCAAGTTGCACAGCACAACCATGAGGTATAGAATGTGAACTTGAACCTAGCTTTTCTATCTCAAGATTTCAGCCATAATAACTTCTATGACCATGTACTTCTCTGCCACCCATCTTAAATATAGGAGATACATATATATGTAGGATATATATATATATATATCCACTTCTCATAGGCTGAAGTACATACACACTAATAAAATCAGGCATGGTGGTTAAGTAACATATGAATGGATGAATGGAGAAGGCACGTCAAAATGCTTAGTTTAAAATACATATAGCACAGAATCATATTCTACAACATTTTAGGGGATAAGGCTAAATAACACTATATAATCATGCAGACATCAGCTACACCAGTAATTCTCAATGTTTTATATTGGTACTTGCTCTGGAGAGTATAAAAATAAATATATTTATTTGTTCCTGAAGTTAACTCTCTACATCTTGCTACAATGATTAAAAAACTTTTTAATCTTTGCTGTAATATTCTCTTAGCTTGGGGCATTTTCTAAGTAAAGTTTTAGCTGGACAATAGATAAAACCAAAAACCATCCAAAGAGAACTTTCAGTGATATGAAACACCTTCTCAAGCTAATAATGTTAAGATCATTCCACTATTTGAAAGAATGTCTTCAGATCAGAGGCACCCCAGGATACCACCTCAGGACATTTCCCAGTGCCTCTAATCTTAAAAGAAAAGAAAAATGAGAGAAAAATTCTAATCCTTGAGAGATGGAAATAGCGGATATATTTATCTGTTTGTATATTCTCTACATGTGTATAGCTTAGACACCTAGAAAAATATATCTGGACCCTCCACATATCAATTTCAGCTTTCTACTTCCAGGTACTGTGCCTGATACACCAAAGACACTAGGGTGGGTCCCTGCTAGTGCTAGTTTTAAAGATTTCCAAGAACAGACTTTCACTAATGTCAGTATTTTTTAACATTATTAGACAATAAGGATATTCCAGGCCACGTCCACTTAGCAGTGTCTTAATTTAAGGATGCAACTTAGGGTACTGAGGATACTGCAGGAGCAATTATAAAAGAAAGTAGCTGTGAGGTCTCCAAAAGGTGGTGTCCCTTAATCCTATCTGCCTTAGAGGTTTCAGTGTGAGCGCACTGAGGAGAGATAGGTGAGTTGGGGGCAAGAGATGAATTGTGAATTGCAAAAGAGACATTTAAATATTATCTGCAAACTAAATTCAAAGAACAAATGATTCAACATTTGTTCCAGGTTTTTGTTTGTTTGTTTGTTTGTTTTGTTTTTAAGAAAGTAGACTCTAACTTATTCTTTCCTTGATTAGGAGATAAAATAACCTTTTAGCATGTTCTTTTCTTCATAACTGAGAGCCCAGTTTGTTGGTACTTTAATCGGCCAACTGTTTGCTGAGTGGGTTGGAAAACTGTACCTGCCAAAATGGATTGGTGTTTGCTCTTCTTCAGTGTAAGGTGGCTATGATCAAGAGCTGCCCGTTGTGGCAAGTTCAGCCTGCCAGAGTCTAGTACAACAGAAATGGAAAGGAGAATAGAAATGAAAGACAGATTCAAGAGTGTAACAAAGAGTTGGATCCTAAGGCACTAAGCCTGTTGGCTTCCACAAGAGTCTGCCAGAAAGGCTTTGACCACCCATGTGATTATTATCTTTTCGTCTTTTAGGCAATTTCCTTAATAGGGCATACTATGGTGATGGCTTCCATTGATAGTCTCTATTTAAACGACTTTTTCTGAATCACCAAGTCAAGAATGGAGCAAATAAAGATGGAAAAAATATTCACTTGTATACAAAGCTTCTTTCTTCAGTTCTCTGACACTGTAGTTAATGCCTAATTATACTGACACTCCTACTGTACAAAAATATTGAGAATGCAGATATAATTTCCCAGCTAATTATTGCATTATATGGAAGTGACGTGTGTGGAGTAATAAATTAACATTGTCTTCATAAGAGCCAGTAATTGTGGACTTTCATATTTAAATTTTCAAGTGGGATGAAGTACACTTCTCTCATGACTATTCTGATTAAATGAAAAATGCTTTCTATATTTATGAGTAAAATACCACCTTCTTTTAGCAGATCTTTACCACTGATGTAGGGTAGTGAGATGCATGTGAGTAAATTATTACTGACAGAGAAACCCAAGGTATGTCAAGGGGAGGCTACCAGCAGCTACAACAGTCTAGACTATGCCTCTTTTCTTTATTTTTTTAATTTAAAAAAATTTTTTTATATTAAATCTAATTTATTGTCAAATTGGTTTCCATATGACACCCGGTGCTCATTCCAACAAATGACGTCCTCAATGCCCATCACCCACTTTCCCCTCTCCCCTACCCCCCATCAACCCTCAGTTTCTTCTCAGTACTTAAGAGTCTCTTATGGTTTGCCTCCTTCCCTCTCTAACTTTTTCCCCCCCTTCCCCTTCCCCATGGTCTTCTGTTAAGTTTCTCAGGATCCACATATGAGTGAAAACATATGGTATCTGTCTTTCTCTGCCTGACTTATATCACTTAGCATAATACTCTCCAGTTCCATCCACGTTGCTACAAAGGGCCAGATTTCATTCTTTCTCATTGCCAAGTAGTACTCCATTGTATATATAAACCACATCTTCTTTATCCATTAGTCAGTTGATGGACATTTAGGCTCTTTCCATAATTCGGCTATTGTTGAAAGTGCTGCTATAAACATTGGCGTACAAGTGCCCCTATGCATCAGCACTCCTTGGGTATCTCTTGGGTAAATTCCTAGCAGTGCTATTGCTGAGTCATAGAGTAGATCTGTTTTTAATTTTTTGAGGAACCTCCACACTGTTTTCCAAAGCGGTTGCACCAGTTTGCATTCCCACCAACAGTGCAAGAGGGTTCCCGTTTCTCTACATCCTCTTCAGCATCTACAGACTCCAGAATTGGACCCACAAATGTATGGCCATCTAATCTTTGACAAAGCAGGAAAGAATATCCAATAGAAAAAAAGACAGTGTCTTTAACAAATGGTGCTGGGAGAACTGGACAGCAACATGCAGAAGGATGACACTAGACCACTTTCTTACACCATTCACAAAAATAAACTCAAAATGGATGAATGACCTGAATGTGAGACAGTAAACCATCAAAACCCTAGAGGAGAAAGCAGGAAAAAACCTCTCTGACCTCAGCTGCAGCAATTTCTTACTCGACACATCTCCAAAGGCAAGGGAATTAAAAGCAAAAACGAACTATTGGGACCTCATCAAGATAAAAAGCTTCTGCACTGCAAATGAAGCAATCAACAAAACTAAAAGGCAACTGATGGAATGGGAAAAGATATTTGCAAATGACATATCGAATAAAGGGCTAGTATCCAAAATCTATAAAGAACTCACTAAACTCCCCACCCGAAAAACTATGCCTCTTTTCTTAAACATGGCTCAAGCAGTACATGCGTGAATCATAATGAAGGAAACTTCCTTTCATTTTTAAAAAACACAATCACTTACACCTCTTCAACTAGAACAACAGAATTCCAAATATTATATTTTCAAATTTAAACTAGGAAATCATGGTGGAGCCTGAGGGAGGGGAGAAGGAACTCAAGAGTGACTCTGAGATTGGTTGCAAGAAATGCAATCTCTACTTCTTTGATTTAAGGCTTATCAGTCATAGGGGGTGCAGTTAGGATTTATAAAACTTTAAAGGAAAAATAAAACTACATTAAGTGTGCATTTTTACACTGATGGTAGCATACAACAACTTACACTTTTGTAGTTATAGTCAAAGTCTGTCCAAGTCTAAAGATGGCATTGGATTAAATACCTTTTGGTCATCAGCAGTGAGGTCTCCAAGTCAGGGTGAGAGGCCACTTTGTGTAAGTTTTGCTCATCATTTTGACAAGGATCTGCTAAAGATGTGCCTTTAGAGTTGACCACCTGATTAAGAAGTATATTGAATACGGGCTTTTCTCTGTATTTCCAATCTGGCTACTTTGTTTTCCATTTTACTTCCAACTTAATATTTTTAAAAGCATACAGCTTTTCCTGAAAGTCTAAGGAAGCTTTTCACAAATTGTTCAGGACCTGCTTGGAGGCCTCCAGATGCATGTTTGGTTACACCAGTCTTTGCTAACCTTGAACATTCTAGGATCTAATCTGAAAATTTGGTGATTTCTACTGCCTTTGTTTTGCCTCATGTGAAAAATCAATCTTTTGCATACATCAAAACTTTATGAAGAATTTTAAGCCATAATTAGGGATGCATATTTAAAATTTAGTGATCCGTGTTGATAGCAATGCAAATAACTTGGCTACGGTGTAAAATGAATTACCAGAGCCCTTTCTGGTGATGTATGATGAAGTTTGCATGTGGACAAGCAATGATAACTAATATATGGCACGATTTGTTGTTTGCTTGGTATTTGGGAAGTATCTTATGGAATGTGTCAATAGCAAGATGCCTTCTCATTTCCAAAAAATGTTAAAATAGGAGAAAAATGTGATTATTACAATGGGGGAAATCAGCGTTTATCTATTGGATTTTATAGTGCCAAATTGGAGACACAAAAACATCAGAAAAGTAGTATTGAAATAGCTTACTGGCTTCTGATCTACCTGAGATAGTCCAGTTTCCACCCATTGTCCTGCCATCATTATTGATCTTTCATCGCAAAGGCATCCTGGCTTGAGTGATAATTTATACGGCCATTCTACTTATAGGACACTGTTGTTGGTGACAATAACAGTAATAAGTCTCAAGAGAATTGAAAGTTTGATATATAGTATATCTTAGAATGCATGTAATAAATTCATGTAATGTTCAGAAAAGCCCTATTAGAGAGGTCTTTCCTTTGTTGAAGAGGATATGAAACTCACTGAGATTAAATGGCCTGCCAAGAACATACAGCTAGTATGTGAGAGTACCAGGACTGCAGTGCAGATGTCCAGGGCAAATAAATTCTAGTGAGCTTAATAATCATAATAATAGCAATAGGAATCACCATCATCATCATCATCATCATCATCATCATCACCTTAATAATAAAGCTACCATTTATCCAACAGAGGTTGGTGACAACTGTTTGTTCCATGGAGCACTTTGGCAGTCTGGTGAAGCCTATGGACATCTTCTCAAATATTTTTTAGTGCATAAATGAAATGTATAATATTATAAGGATATGAATTTTATCAGCACAGTTATCAAAAAGTTAAAACTATGATATGGCCATGTTTTTTAAAAATGTATAAAATAAGATCTTACAGTATTATCTAATTATTACTGTAATCCCAAAGTAGTGATGAACATAAAGATTATTTTGAGATTTCTACAAGTCTAATGTGATATGAAAGTACCTGTGATTTCTATTGGCAACAAGGTGACAGTTTCTGCTAACTAGTGTGGTTTGTTACTTTCATTCATAATTGCAGGAAATTCTAAATTTCAGTTGGAGGTTAATGAAACTAAAGATGCAATTTTTTCCCATTTAAGTTCATAGACCACCTCCAAATTTATGAACCTGCCAAATTTGCCAGATTATGAACTCCTACCTTAGAATAAACCTGCAAAATAGCTGTTATCACCCCTGTTTTACAAATGACTACTCTGAAGCCGAGAGTAACTAAATGGTTTGCCTAAGATCTCTCACCTAACAACCAGGAAATATGTCAAGTGACATTTTAGTGTCTGTATTCACCTCCTCCAGTTCCCCAGTGGCAACCACCATTGAAGTGGGGATTATAGTATCCATCCCACTTTGAGACTGACAACACCCGCAGGACTGTTATCCCGATCACATGTATCTCCTTCAAAAACCAGTGATACCCTGATCAAGATTGCAGATATCCAAAGAGAAATTTGAGGTGAGGGCTGTGCACCTGACTGCTTTCATTCAACTTGCCTTTTCTCATGCTCAGGCTTCCCAACGTGGTCCTCAGGTGGCTTCCCAGAATGATAATTATTTCCAACATATTTGGTGCTATTTCTACCATAGCTATTTTCCTCTTCTACCTTTAGGTGATTACTGGGGCTGCTTATTACTATTCTCACATGAGGAAAATTGTTTTTCTATACCTCCCTTAGCTCAATACAGGTACCTATTTGGATACTTTTCTGTAATCACTATAATTCCTTAGCCTCCTTTTATCTCAACTATACCTATTAAATTTTCTTAACTCTTCTCAAAGCTAAATTGCCTCATCTGTTTATGATTTTCCTTCATTTTGTCTGAATACTTAAAAACTTACAAAGTATGCAAAGCAATTGTTAAAGCTCTAAGTAGTCCCAGGATGCATTTATTAGTTTCTATAATTGAGTCTTACTGATTACACCGTCTGTTATTATCCTTATGTTGTACTAAAGCATACCAAACCTTAAGGATTCCTTTAAGAAATATTTAATATTTGAGGGGCATGTGGGTGGCTCAGTTGGTTAAACATCCGACCCTTGATTTTGGCTCAGGCCATGATCTCGCAGTTCATGAAATCAAACCCTGCATCAGGCTCTGTGCTGACAGTGTGGAGCCTGCTTGGGATTCTCTCTCTCCCCCTCTCTCTGTCCCTCCCCTGTTGCACTCTCTCTCTTCCTCTTTCTCTCTCTCTCAAAATAAATAAATAAACATTTAAAAGTCAATAAAAATTATTTCGCATTTGAAGAATGCTATTTAAATACCCACTTGGTGATTCAGTTGTTTTTCCTCATCCTCTGCTCCTGCTATGAATGATGGCCATTTTATTCTAGTGAGTCTTGAGTGTTGAGGGTTCTCATCTTTGGTGGTCAAATGATGATGACGTAGGGTCTGCTAGAGATGTATTCAGCCCTTTTTCACTTGAGAAGGAAACAGCTTTTGCTGCATGGCTTCCAGGGTAAGAGTAGCTTATTATTCCATTATTGAAGGAGCCTGAGAAGTTTCACTCGTATTTAATGCCATTTTATATTGCTGTCGCTCTAGATAGCCTTCCTAGATGTATTTATTTGTGGCATTTATAATGAATCTTGTAAAAAATCTGTATATTTTTAAGAGCTTTATAAAATAGTCACTACAGATTCAGCTTACAACTTTAGTTGTTGAACCTGTGCTTGCTTGTGAAGGTTAAAAAAAGAAAAGAACAGAATCTGAAAAACTGCTGTTGCCTTATCACCAACACTAGCAGCCACATCATCATCATCATCTTCACCACCACCACTGTCACCCATAATAGCATCTAGTTATGGGTTTGCAGAGTTTGCAGGTACATATATATACACACGTGTGTGTTTTTAAACACATAAATACATATATTTAGTCATTCACTCAGCACATGTTGACTGAGAACCTTCTAAGTTCCGGGTACCACTTTAAACTCTGCCCTCATCTTGCCTCCATTCCAGGCATCAGGAGTGATAACAAACTAGATAAAGAGGTAAAGTGGTATGTTAGATGAAGGGGACAGCTGAGGAGTAAACTAAGATAAGGAACAGAGACAGGGTATGTGGAGAGGAAGTGGTCTGTGTTTGTGTTGCGGGAGAGGCAGGAAGTCTTCATCAAGATGGTCACGTTTGAGTAAAGATCTGAAGAAGACAAAGAACTGAGCTATGTGGATATGTTTATATTTATTCTTTTAGAGATTGCCTAAGTTCTACTTCTGTCTTCTCTCCACTTCTCTCTTAGAAAGCTACATGTCTGAGTGACTAGTTTCACTTAGCATAATACCCACCAGTTCCATCCACGTAGTTGCAAATGGCAAGATTTCATTCTTTTTGATTGCCAAATAATACTCCAATGTATATATACACCACATCTTCTTTATCCATTCATCCATCGATGGACATTGGGGCTCTTTCCATACAAAAAAGACAAAAAATCATATGACTTCACTCATTTGAGGACTTTTTTTAAGAAGTTTATTTTTTTTTTTTAATTTTTTTTTTCAACGTTTTTTTTTTTTTTTTTT
>NC_064812.1:39381529-39457544 GCF_023721935.1 Panthera uncia | reverse complement strand
ATTTTTTTTTTCAACTTTTTTTTTTTTTATTTATTTTTGGGACAGAGAGAGACAGAGCATGAACGGGGGAGGGGCAGAGAGAGAGGGAGACACAGAATCGGAAACAGGCTCCAGGCTCCGAGCCATCAGCCCAGAGCCTGACGCGGGGCTCGAACTCACGGACCGTGAGATCGTGACCTGGCTGAAGTCGGACGCTTAACCGACTGCGCCACCCAGGCGCCCCAAAAGGACTTTAAGAAACAAAACAGATGAACATAAGGGAAGGGAAACAAAAATAATATAAAAATAGGGAGGGGGACAAGACATAAGAGACTCTTAGAGAACAAACAGAGGGTTGCTGGAGGGGTGGTGGGAGGGGGGAATGGGCTAAATGGGGAAGGGGCACTAAGGAATCTACTCCTGAAATCATTGTTGCACTATATGCTAAATAATTTGGGTGTAAATTTTAAAAAATAAAAAATAAATAAAATAAATAAAATTAAAAACAAAGAAAGCTACATGTCTGGACAACATTATTTGGATACTTACAACAGTATCATTTCTTCATTTACTCATTTGACGAGTATCATCAAATGCCACTTGGCAGGCCCTGGAGGTGCAGTAATGAACTAACAAGATCCCTGTTCTAACAGGAGCACTTCAGCTGAGGGGCTTTGCTCAGGCCAAACATCACCTCCTCTCCCAGGCTCTCCCCAATGTTTTCCAGTAGTTACCCTCCCTTATTTGTGCATGTCTCTTTCCTAAAACTCAACACATTTTTAATATCACAGCCAGTTATTGCCTCTGCTGGGAAACTCTGCCCTCTTACAAGGAAGCAAGCCTATTTTGTCATCTTTATATACAAATAAATTGTATTTGTATATACAAATAAATAGATTGGCAATATGGTCTATTACTAAATCTGGGAAACATTTGTGAGATAAAGGGGGCACTGTTAATAATCATGCCAAGACAAAGGATATAATCTGTGACTGCCAAGGGCACACATGGATGTATGGTCACCCTATGCTCTGTTACTATCTCAGTAACTGTTGAATAAATACAGTTTGCTCCTGAGCAAACACCTGTACTGAAATATGACTTAATATTTTCCTTTTTGCTTTAATTGAGGATCAATATATAGGAAATGATGTTCGGAAAAGTGTTTCTGCCTCTTTTGTAAAACTGTTATTGGAGACTCTGTTATTTTCTTCAATGTTCCTCATATAAAGAGACACATAATAATAACTCTTAGAATTGAACGGTGGAAAAATTGTTGCTTTTTTCAAGGAGCTGGTGGTATGCTTTCTTTTCCTAGATAATGAGAGCTCTGTAATACATCAATCTTCCCTCTTACCCTGGCAGCTTAAGCTAGGGCTAAATTGTATCCTCAAATTGCGGTTAGGGTATCATGTCAGGTTTCCTGGTTGTGACTTTCTTTTTCCTCTGACATTTATTGAGCACCCACTATGTGCTGAGCTCTGTTATGTAAGTTGGAAATATAACAGAGATCCACACAGATTTGATATTTGCTTTCATGGCATTTTCTTGGTTCTTGAGAGTTTGGATACTTTTTAAAAATATGGCATTAGGCCCTTTTCTTATAAGAAGTCTTGAATCCTTTCTGGAGAAGGTAGGTATAAAAATACAAATCAAATCAAGATCAGTAACCCAGCATATTAGATGGGAGTGTGGCGTTTTAGGCAGGGAAGGCAAGAGGAGAGGTAGAGCATGAAGTCACTTGAGTAGACCAAGAGCCCTAAAGCTCATATTTGCATATTATTGTGGGTTTGTGTGTGTGTGTGGGGGGGTGAGGTTTCAGACCCAATATTGTGCTTTTGAGGAAAAAAAACGGCATGCTTACAAAAACAAAATTACTTCTAAAACTGTATTTAACATCTTTACTAACATTAGTAAAGACTGCTTGATCAAAGAAAGCATATGAGAGTATTGTCATAATCCAAAAATACTGTGCTTGTCTACAGGCTGTAGAGAAAGTAGACTTAACTATTGTGTTTTAATATGATATCCCCCAGCATTGAATGAATATTTGAGTTCTAGAATATAGAGTAGTCTGTGTTTGCAGGACAAGAAAATAAGTACTATATTTTTTAAAACAAATAACCTGTCCACTTATAGAAGGTGAAGTCGGCTGTTGGTCTTAGAGGAAGGCTTAAAGAAGCCGCTGTAGTCTTCCCAGTCAGGAGAAAGGGATTAGAAGTCAACAGGAAAGCACCGTTTTGGCTGGTAAAACACCATCATCAAAAACAAGAAACATGTCTTTGTGTTTATTTAGCAGGTAACAGTGTTGAGTAAGGAAGGTCAACTGAAGGATGGCTACCTCATTTAGGCAGTTCAGTTATTCTGTTTGGGCCTGGGGAAGAGGGGGAGTGTGATGGGTACAAGAGGAAACGCTGATGGGGAGATGCCATGAGAAGCAGGGGTTGAGAAGGATAGAGAGAAGGTGGAGAAGGCTGCTTTCACAGACCTGGCTGTATTGGAGACTTCTCTTCTGCACCTGCATATTGAAGTGTATATGCAACTGGTAGCACGAAACACCTGACCGATGTATTGTTTTAAAAGAATCAAAATGGTGGAGATCTCGAGTCCCACCGATTCTGAGTATTGATTATGTTGCTTTGACATGCAGGAATAAAATTTAAAACTGAGATTGACATTAGCTTGCCATGTAAGCTTTTTTTTTTAAGTCTATCTACCAAATACTCTAGATAACGCATTCTTTTTATTCCTAAAGGAAATGTGAATATAGTCAGTTACATTTCCTCTTATGATATAAATAAAATTCCTATTTCTTTTAGCCTAGGTTTATGCCATATTTTCAGCCTTCTCTGCTCACTATTGTTACCATAGTGACATTTATGGAGGGATCATGTGTTTTCAGTAAGTTTAAAGGCTATCTATGGACTTTAACCACCTCAAGAGGAGAATTCACTGAGATCTAGAGTGCTTTGGATGACATTGTAAAAATTGGATTGCCTGAAAACACGGGTTTGTCTCACAACAGAAGCCTTCTGTGCATACATAGAGAATGATAGGGCTGGAAAGGGATCCTCAGAAGCCATTTATTCTGTACCGTCTCCAGGCGGAATGGCAGCTGAACCACAATAGGTGTCTGCACTTTTAGTAGTAACGTAACTTACCCTAGACTGCCCGTTCCCCCAGCCAGTTTATCTGTCAAATAGAAATAACCTATGGCCTTCCACTTTGTCATCATCCCTTTCCTGTCTCTCCCTTGGGTACTCAAGGATGTTCAAAACTGAATACTGGTGACCACAGACATAAAAGGCTGAACTTCAGGGTAGACCTGACCAGAAAGTAAAACCTATTCTTGGCTTTGCACAGCAGGGAGAAATTGCTTTACCTATTATTCAGTCATGACAGCTGTTTGAGCTGGAGCTCTGTGAAGAAACCACTGCTCCACTCCGTGAACTGGGAATTCCAAGGTCACTGGCATGGCTGGAAAGGATGATTGCAGCAACTCAGCCCACGGTATCATAAGACGATGTGCTTCTGAGAACTTGTTTTGAGCCTTCCACTGACCAAACAGCATCACCACCATCATTTATAAAATACTAACATTTATGGTGCAGGAAAGTGATACTGAGACATACTGGTCTGTGCCAGGGTGAAGTTTACTTCTTTGAAGATTGAATTGGGGAGGCTACATGATTAATTTGAATAATTAGAGGAGTCTCTTTACTTCTTCATTTGATCTTGGGATTGCAGTGCCACTTTAGGTAAAAACCAAAGATATGTCACCTACATCATGAGAAAATAAAAGCTTTTAAACAAAGAAGAAGCCACTCTGACTGGTGTGAGGTGGTACCTCAGTGTGGTTTTGATTTGTATTTCCCTAATGATGAGTGATGTTGAGCATCCTTTCATGTGTCTGTTGGCCATCTGGATGTCTTCTTTGGAAAAGTGTCTATTCATGTCTTCTGCCCATTTCTTCACTGGATTATTTGCTTTTTGGGTGTGGAGTTTGGTAAGTTCTTTGTAGATTTTGGATACTAACCCTTTATCTGATATGTCATTTGCAAATATCTTCTCCCATTCTGTCAGTTGACTTTTAGTTTTGTTGATTATTTCTTTTGCTGTGCAGAAGCTTTTTACCTTCATAAGGTCCCAATAGTTCATTTTTGCTTTTATTTCCCTTGCCTTCGGAGACATGTCGAGTAAGAAGTTGCTGTGGCTGACGTCGAAGAGATTGTTGCCTGTTTTCTCCTCTAGGGTTTTGATGGTTTCTTGTCTCACATTTGGGTCTTTCATCCATTTTGAGTTTATTTTTGTGTATGGTGTAAGAAAATGGTCCGTTTCATTCTTCTACATGTTGCTGTCCAGTTCTCCCAGTACCATTTGCTAAAGAGACTGTCTTTTTTCCATTAGATATTCTTTCCTGCTTTGTCAAAGATTAGTTGGCCATACATTTGTGGGTCCAATTCTGGGTTCTCTATTCTATTCCATTGGTCTATGTCTCTGTTTTTGTGCCAATACCATACTGTCTTGATGGTTACAGCTTTGTAGTAGAAGCTAAAGTCAAATATTGTGATGCCTCCTGCTTTGGTTTTCTTTTTCAACATTACTTTGGCTATTCAGGGTCTTTTGTGGTTCCATACAAATTTTAGGATTATTTGTTCTAGCTCTGAGAAGAATGCTGGAGTAATTTTAATTGGAATGTAATTTAAGTATAGATTGCTTTGGTTAGTATTGACATTTTAACAATATTTGTTCTTCCAATCCATGAGCATGGAATGTTTTTCCATTGGCAAGGATGTGGAGAAACGGGAACCCTCTGGCACTGTTGGTGGGAATGCAAACTGGTGCAGCCACTCTGGAAAACAGTGTGGAGGTTCCTCAAAAAATTAAAAATAGAATTACCCTACAACCCAGCAATAGCACTACTAGGAATTTATCCAACGGATATAAAAGTGCTGATTCATAGGGGCACATGTACCCCAATGTTTACAGCAGCGCTTTCAACAATAGCCAAATTATGGTAAGAGCCCAAATGTCTATCAACTGATGAATGGATAAAGAAGATGTGGTTTATATATACAATGGACTACTACTTGGCAATGAGAAAGAATGAAATCTTGCCATTTGCAACAATGTGGATGGAACTGGAGGGTATTATGCTAAGTGAAATAAGTCAGTCAAAAACAGAAATCATATGTTTTCACTCATATGTGGAATTTGAGAAACTTAACAGAAGACCATGGGGAAAGGGAAGGGGAAAAAGTAGTTTCAAACAGAGAGGGAGACAAACCATAAGAGACTTTTAAATACAGAGAACAAACAGGGTTGGTGGGGGGTGCCGGGGAGAAGGGAAAATGGGTGATGGGTATTGAGGACCTCACTTGTTGGGGTGAGCATTGGGTGTTGTATGTAAGCAATGAATCATGGGAATCTACTCCCAAGAGCACACTGTATACACTGTGTGTTTGCTAACTGGACAATAAATTATATTAAAAAAATAAAATTAAAAAACAAAGAAAGAAGAAAGCCAAATTTGAGGGGAGAGGAGATGTTGTTGAACTTGAATCTATATTTCTGAAGAAGAATCGCCTGGAATTTTATAAAAGCAAAGAACACAAACATCATCTTTGTGTTTATATTAGGGAGTAAGCATTTTAAAGCGTGCAGTATGTATTTTAAACGTTTTTTTCTTTTTAATCTTTCATTGCACCTAAAGAATGCTAATAGTTACCAAATTGTTCTTTGGCAGAGTAACCTGGTCCTCTCAGAAAAGAAAAAAGAAAGGAAGTGTGATAGGATGTGATTGTAGCACAAGACAAAATTATGGGTCCTCAACCCTGAGCAGATATTACCTAATCCAATGATGCCAAACTAAGTTACCCAGGAGCATCTTCCCTCATTGCGTTATGTACATTACACAGCAATGAACAACAGTTTCCATGGCTCCTAATGAGACTTTTCTCTTTATTACGAGAGCAAAATGGGGGCTTACAGATAATATCTGAGCTTATCTTTGAGCTGCTCAGCCTCCTCATCTACGTGCCACAGCTTCTCTCAACTGGTGCTGGTTATCTCAGGAATAAAGTTTTCAGTCTCTAGAAACGGATTTCTTCCTACAGCCTGAAAACAGAAGGACAAAGATCTTGTTATGTGCGCTAAGATGGTTGAGTGGAACGAGCATGACTCCTGGCCTGTCACTAACTGTGATCAGCTTTTCAAATCCACATGGAGTGCATTCCCAGCAACTCGTGGCGTAGTGAGGAACACGGATGTTTGTAATGACGCATTCCCGAGAAGCAGCAGTTCTAACAGCCCAGTGACCTAGCTTACTCATTCCAGTTTCTTTGTGCAGAGACCTTTTATTTTCCCGAGTCCTTCGCCATGTGCTAACAATTAGACAGTGACTCCATAAATGAATGCCATGGATGGTGGGTGATGTGTTTTCTTAGTTCTTTATTGAAAACATATGGAGATGTTTATATATAAATAGAAAACAATAGAATGCTGCCATCATGTTAGCAGCAGCTAATAAAATTCTACATGAATAGAAATTAAACATGTCTCTACCTACGCCAGAATTCTGGTTTACTGACATCTGAACATCCTGTGTAATTCAGCTTGAAAAGATGTTTTATTATTTTAGGCTTTTTATTCCTAGTTGGGAAGAAATTGTGGGGCAAGACTTGTTTGCTTTTTGGGGATTTTTGTTTTGTTTAGTTTAGTTTTTGTTTTGTTTACTCTTTCCTTTGCTTAATCAAATTACTTTATTAGCAGGGATGATAAATTCTGCCCAAGCAGACCTTTTATTATGATCATGAAAAATAATTTTAAACTCTATGCATTTGTTTAACTACAGTCCCTGTATTTTTAAATTAAAACCGAGGACTTGTGGCCTGACACTTGGGAGAAAGCTTCAGCAGACAGGGTGGTGGAGGGTGGAGAGCTTTGGAAAGCAGACCTCTGCATCTGAATTCTGGCTGCTCCACTGACTGACAGGGTAACCTTGGAAAAGTTAGGTAATGTTACTAAACCTCCATTGCTTCCTCTGTGAAATGAGAACTGCAGTACCGCTTGTCTCACGGAATGGTTGTGAGAATTACCTGGCATAAGCTGGAAAGCATTTCCTACAATATCTGGTAATAGGCAGCCCTGAAAAATGCCACCTGTCATCTTTGTAACAGCTAACTGAATGGTTTATGGGGAGACCATCCTTGGAAGTTTGAGAAGTATAGATGCTCAGTAGTAAGACCAGTGAGGACAACCTTATTAAGTGCAAATTCTGCACCAGGCTTCACCATAAACTCTTTCTTACAACTCCGTGAACTGGCTGCCATTGTCATGCCCATTTCACAGAGGAAGAAACTGAGAGGTTACATAGACGGCATGAAGTCACACAGCCAATGACTGATTCATCTGAGAATTGAACCCAGTCTGAGTAATTCCAAAGCCCATACTCTTTTATCTCTCTGCTAAACTGGCTGCCACACATACCGTTAAAAACTTCATTATATACATTATTTCTTTATGTTCCTAGCAACATCCTGTGACATTGTACAGGGGCATTCACAAACTGTGGAGTCCCTGTCCCTAGGACGTCTGTTCATTTGCAGCCGAATCAGAGGGCCAAGAAGTTCTTAATGCACATTTTGTGAAGAGCTCTGGCAAGTTCAACTCACGCAGCCACTCTCACTGTGATCCACGAAGGTCTTACCTTTGAAGGTGCTCAAAGCTCCACGTGCACTGGCTCATTATTCAAGCTTTGAAAAAGAGCATTTCTCCCACCCTACCGATGGAGAAGCCAGAAGCCAAGATGACAAGACTTGGGGACAGAGAGAGAAAGCCAGTGACCCCCTTGGTAGTCCAGCATGGAATAGAATAGCGTGGGTCCAGGGCTGTGTCGCCTCACCAGGCTGCTCCATAGTGTTGGGTCTCACAGCCAAACTGCTGCCTAGCCCCACTTTAACCTAAATAGTGCGACACTAGGAGCACTCTGTCTAATTTTCTTGTTGGAAGGATGGGATCTGCCTGTAGTGTGGGAACCCTCACATATAAGATTATCCGATTATGTTTTCATTTACAGATTATTGTGATGTTTCTATTCTCTTTTTTACAGAGGGTAGAGTTTGGGGTAAGAAGTAGCAGGACATATGAGGGGAGAAGGTTAGGACTGCCAAATAACATGTCAACTTGCTAACCTAGCATCAGTGTGCTAGCTAAACAAGCCCTGAATGTGAGACATTAATGCAAATATTGTGCATATTATTAACTCTAATGATGCTGCTGTTGTGCAGTAGCCACAGCTGAAAGCTGAGATGACACATTTGATTATAAGTGCCTCAGGTCCTTCTCTGAAAATCACCATGAAGACAGAAACCTCCTAGAAACGAGAGTGGAAATGTGAGAAGACTTCTGCTTTGTTAACTTTATCAATCATTAGCAACAAAGCATGTTGCTAATCCCACGGGCCACCCCATTCAGTCCTATAATTGCCTGCAAGACCCTCCTTTAGAATCCACCATTCCTGTTCTTGCCCTTGTAACAATAGTACGCTTCCATGGCAAGTTAGGAGATCATCGTAAAAAGGAATCTGTTCTAGAAAAAAAAACATGCAGCCCTCAGACTGTTATGTAAGTGAGAAATCATTCTAATTCAGAACAAGCCTTACTTATCACTCCATCCTATGCTAGTGATGGCAGTGTGGAGTCCTGGGAAGTGTAGGATTCCAGACTCAGCTCTACCATTTGCAACTGTGTGACATTGAGCAAATCACTTGACCTCTATAATCCTCATTTCCTTTTCTGTAAAACAGCATCAACCTTATAAAGCTGCTTTGTCTACTTTATGGGTTATAGAAGCAGATAAAAGGAGATTGCAAATGTGAAACCTCTCTGGAAGCCCTGTGCAAATGTTATTAATTGACTTTTACTGGGTGAGTATTAAGGAATGGTTAGCGGTGCCATCCAAGGATAGCGTGGGAATAACTCAGCCAGGTAGTTGTTGGTAGTAGACCAGTCTTGGAGAAGTGAATGGCTCCTGAGAAACAGAAGGTCAGGCTAGTTTTTAGGTCCTTAAACTTGTGAGTCTTAGGGCTGTGTGGCAATTTAGTTGTGCAACCTGGCGACAGCGTCTTATATTCTAAGCCCTTGCAGTGACAATACAGCCTACACGAAACCACTGTGGGCTTTCTTAGCAGACTTTATTTGGAAAGAGCTTACAAACTAGTGGCCTGACACAGTTGCCAGGGTTTCAAGTGCTCTGGTTGTACACCAGAGAGAGCAGTGCTTCATGTGTTGTCCTATTAGCTCCCTCCCTGGGGATTCAACAAATGGAACAACAACATCAGAAATCCAAGACAGACCTGTCGGTTTGATGCCTTTAAGCTTCAGCAGAACTCACAATTAAAATAAGATCAAATACTCATTTAGAGGAAAGAAAAATGGAGAAATAGGTCCGCAGGGCATACCTTCTTTCGTCTGAGCATGACTCACACTATCTGGAGGTACCTACCATGTAGGAGGAATCGTATCCTGGTACACACTAGGCATTTAAGAAAATTGGTGGAAAGACTATTATTGCTAGCAGAAATAATTGAGTAACTTCAATATTAAGCCTTATATTTCCTTTCATTATATTTTTTAATCCTTCCAAGTCAACTTGTGTTTGGCAAATCCCAAGATGAGTAATTGTACATCTCAGAGCACTTAACTAACATGCAGACCAGACCCGAGGTCAGGCAGAGAAGCGTGTGTTTTGGTAAGAACTGCCGAGGAGATAAAGCATTTGATTATTATTGTTTGATAGTTCCTAAGGAGAAAGCACAGAGGCAACAGATAACGAACCAAACACTTTTCTCTTCTGTTTAGGCAAATATTTCCAACTACAGCCTGGTGATGGAGTCTGATCTGGGAACCTTCTTACCCTCTGGGCTGCAATTCACTGGGAGCGAAAAGGCCAGGACCATCGTGGAGGAGGTCATGAGCCTGCTGCAGCCTGTCAACATCACACAGGTCTTTAGGGCTGGAGAAGGGACAGACATTAACTTCTGGATCCAAGCTGGAGTGCCTGGTAAGACCAAACGATGAAGTTGGTGTTCCTTAGGTTCTGCTACTGATTTAAAATAAAATTGCTATTCAAACATGCCACAGAGGATACTGATAGGCCAGTTAATACAGGGAAACTCTAAGCTTTGTCCATAATCTGATGACTTCCAGACTTGGAATAATAATACTCATTTGTATTTTTTTTCTAAATTGTAAGTTCCTCACTCCCAGAAATTCTGCTTTACTGATTCCTGGATTGCACCTACAAATATGTTTTTTTTTTTTGGTTATTTTTTAAAACAGGTATCTAAATGGTGATCTCATGACCAAAATTTGAGAAATCGAGTACAAAGCAATTATTACTACTAATATGCTTCTAGTTCTAGCTCTGTGCTAGGAAATCTTTGCTGACCCAAATAATTCCCTACCCAAATACCATGGAATCTGAAATTTTACCAGTAGAGCTTTATTTTTTGAGGGTAAGGTACTTCCTACTCATCTTTTTTTCTTAATGAAAACTCTTGGACATAAACTAACCTCACATGATCAGTGATTTATCAGGTTGATACATTTAAGACAAGTCCTGGGGAAGGATAAACTTACAAAATAGGAGTTGGCCTCAAGAGGTCACAGAACTAGAACGTGAAACAGTCTTCGTATACTGCTTCTCAAATTTGCCCTAGACTGGCCATCGGAAAGGGTTATTGATGATATTAAGCATCTATGAACTGAAGTTGTTCCCTCCTTATATCCGTAATCAAAAACATTGTTAAAGGATCTATTTGTATTATGCCATTCAGTAGTTTTAACGTTACTGTTTCCAGAACTATTTCTGTTGCTACAGAGCATTCATAGGTGCAAAATAGATTTCACCAATAGCATGCTGCATGGATTTAAGATTTTTAAAAAGCTTATCCTTAAGATATTGTATATTTTTAAAGCATATTTTAAGTTTAAAGGTTTATAATAATCTTTCATAACTAAAAATAGAAGGAGCTTTCCTTTACTCTAATACGAGGACCTAGATTCTGTTTCATGGCATGTGTACATTTTAACCATATTTTGAAATATCATTTGCATTGATGGGGCTGTGCATCATCTGGACAGATCTGAGACTCCTCACATTTCTGTCAGTTCTAATTATGATCAAGGTCTAAGGGAAGGCAATTTGCCCTTTTAAGCTATATGGAATAATTTGTTTGAATTTTAGATTTTTCCCAAGGCTTAACTTTTTTCATAGGGATGTTCTCAAAAATTGAGAAAGCCTGAGTAAGTTTGTGGGGTGGTAAATGTGAGGAAAAGACTGACAGACTGTGGGTGAATTGAAGTGGAGACCGGGGGTGTGTGGAGGGCCGGGGAGGAGCTGAAACCAAAACCAGAAGTAGAACAAAGAAACTTGTAAAATCTCTGCTCCCAGGGTCGCTTGCTTTCGTTGCACTGGATAATTGAGAATTTGCTCTAGCTTTATTCCTTCCATGTAGATGTTCATAAGAATGGTTCTGTTTGCAATTAACAGGTTGGTTTGATTGTCTTCACAAAGGTAAGGAGGCCTTTTCCTCTTGCCAACGTGAGGTCAGATTTGATCACCAACTAATGGAGTGGAGTGGGGAATTTGAGCTCCATTGTGGTTTCTTGAGAATTAATATAAGTTACAATTTCTTGAGCTCTTGTTACTGACCAGGCACTCTATGAGGCTTTTGTAGACACTCTTTTTTATCCATACAACCATGCTAAGGGGAAGGTACAGTCATCCCTATTTTGCAATTAAAGAATCAGATTCAGAGGGACTAAATAACTTAGCCAAGGCTATCCTGCTCTTAAGGGCAAAAGTTATCCTGAGAGCAGGCCACTTTGTTTTCAAGGCTGGTGGCCCTTTTCCCACAATGTGCAGCAACACAGGGGAGTCTGGAATGCTGAGATGGCCTTCCAAATCTATGGCAGTGTCTGAAATGTTTGTCTTACTCAGCTCTTACTTATGCAAAGGATTTCAGTTCATTCCTGCTCTAGAAAATTTTACCCCTGGGGAAAGGAGTTTGTTATTGTAAATAACTACTTATTTCTTCTAACATTCTTTGTTCCACTCCCCTCTCTACCTCGGTGGATCAGGAAGGCTTATAAAACGTCAGTGGTTCATTTAGACTGCAGCTAATGTTTCCTGGAATTCTTTTTAATTTCCTTCAGAATACTGTAAGATGGAACCAAATTATTTCTGTCTTCCCCTATTACCATTAAGCTATCTTTTGATATTTCAAATTTGGTCTATTTCTGGAAGAAATGATGGAACTGCTTATATTGTGTCTCTTTTTACCTACTGAAAATTCTGGAATTTTAGAAAAAGATGAAGAACCATAGTTAATCAGAAAAAGAAATAAAAATATGCCAGCTGTATGTATACCCTCTATTCATGAAAACCTGGCAAGTTACAGTAACTTAAACCTAAAGATGGTATTTGAAATATTAATTATGATTTAAATAACTGCTCACCTAACTTTTGAAAAATTAATGAGAAATAATATCCCAAACACCATCTTTCTTCTTTCTCTTTTTCTTTTCTTTGCTCCACTGACTCAATAAATATTTATTGAGCCCCTACCATGTCCTATGCCTATCAAATTTCTGTAGTCTGATGGCGGGCCCCATTTTTTTTCATGTTCCTTGTGTACTCAATAGTGAAATACTAATTAAGAACACAGATAGAATTAAAATTCAACATGATTTTCATTAATTATAGAAGCCAAGTAGATTGATTGATGAAAGAAAGGTTCATCTTTGGAGAAGAGAGATGCTGTCCTTCATCCATCTATATGATATCCATAATGGACATAATAACTATCAACATAAAGATAAGGCTTTGGAGGGAGGAAGTTTGTTTTTTTAAAGTATCTTAGATGTGTTTTCCACATAAACTGACTATTCTAGATATTTTTACACTCCAACCTACTCCCATTGCTACTTCCTTCTGTACTCCTTCCTATTCTTCCCTTCCAAATCCTAGATGCTCTTTAAGGTTCACTCTGTTTTCATCAGTATCCATGAATCCTTCCGCAACAGCCCATGGCACTCTATTGCTTTTCTAAATTTCCAAAATACTTTTGTGTCCCACAATCTGGCATTTGAATTACACACTAATATTGTTCTTGGATTACTAGGAGTACCCAGTGATCAATTCTTTGAAGTTAAAGTCAATGGTTTCTACTTTTCTTCTTCTGTAGTTCTTAGCTTAATTTTGGGAAACATTTAAACTCTTGTAAATCTGACATGAGAGGAGAAAACAAAACCACAGAAACAATTATTTTCTCAACACGCTTCAGGTCCCTCATCTTAAGACTGTGGAGAAAATGAAGGATGCTGAGAAAAGAGATACAAAGGTAGAAAAAATAGTAGAAGATTGGCATAAATTAGGGAGGCTACAACAGTTAGGATTATTTTCTTTAAAGGAATAAAGACTGAAAGGAAATGCTGAATAATATCTTCTAGTCTTTAATGATTCTCATACATTAATGGTAAATAGTTCTCTGACTCTTTCAAACACAACACAAGAGCATGGCTTAGAGTGGTCTAAGAGAGATTTTGGTTAGTCTCTATTCAAAAACTCTAGAGAGCAGAGAGACTTTCCATCTTAATTTTTTTTTTTACCTGATTCTCTAATTACAAGCTCCAGGTTAGAACAAGAGGAGTCTATTTCATTCGGAATATGTCAGTAATGAGATATAATCCACGTTTTCCAAATGTCCTTGCATGCATCCTTCTCAGACATCTTCTTTCTTTAGAAACTCTTCTATGAAATATACATTAATGAAAAAATTAGATACTCTCTTAATGTGACCTGAGGGAGTGAGCCTACCCTATTCCATACCTACCAATAAGAGTTTCCTCTGCTTCAAACTCTGAGTCAACCTTTTTCTAATATTGTTGGCATGTGGTAGACAGTGCGCTGGAAAGAATTAGAGTGTGTTTTCTGGCTTTATAGTGTCTAACTGCATGGGCTGTCTTAGGCAAATGATGTCATTTTTCTCAGCCACGCTCATTTTTTTCTTTATATTTTTTAAATTGAAGTATAGCTGACACATGTTGCATTGGTTTTAGGTGCACAACATAGTGATTTAACAAGTCTATATGTTATGCTGTACTCACCACAATGTAGCTACCACCACAATCTGTCACCATACAATCCTATTATAATACCATTGACTATATTTCCTATGCTTTGCCTTTCATCTCCATGATTTACTCATTCCATAACTGGAAGCCTGTTCCTCCCACTCCCCTTCACTCATTTTGCTCATCCCTCCAGCGCCCTTCCCTCTGGCAACTACATTTGTTCTCTGTATTTATAGGTCTGTTTCTGCTTTGTTTCTTCATTTGCTTTGTTTTCTAGATTTCACATATAAATGAAACCATATGATATTTGTCTTTCTTTATCTGATTTATTTCATTTAGCATAATACCCTCTAGGTTCATACATGTTGTTATGAATGGCAATATCTCATTCTTTTTTGTGGCTGGATAATATTACATTCATGTATATACATATATATATATACATATATATACACACACATACATATATACACACATATATATACACATATACACATACACATATACATATATACACGTACACACGTACATATATCACATCTTCCTATTCCATTCATCTATTGATGGGCACTTAGGTTGCATCCATATCTTGACTATTATATATAATGCTGCAATAAACATAAGGGTACATATATCTTTTTGAATTCATGTTTTAGTTTTCTTTGGGTAAACACCCAGAAACAGAGTTACTGGATCATGTGGTATTTCTATTTTTACTTTTTTGAGAAAACTCCGTACTGTTTTCCACAGTGGTTGCACCAATCTACATTCTCACCAAAAGTGCACATCCTCATCCACACTTTTTCCCCCATATCCTCCTCAACACTTGTTATTTCTTGTCCTTTTAATACTAGCCATTCTGAAAGGTGTAAGGTGATGTCTCATTGTGGTTTTGATGTGCTTTTCCCTGATGATTAGTGATGCTGAGCATCTTTTTGTATCCGTTGGCCATCTGTATGTCTGTACTCATTTATTATTAAGCATTCTTACTAGTTATCTACTGTATGGCACTAGGGAATCAGTAGTAAAGAAGATAGATAAGATCTGTGCTCTCACAAACTATACATTCTATTGAGTGAGACTTGGTTATCTTATATGCAAAACAAGTATGGTAACCACCAAGCCACAATATGTACTCCTCCTCCTCTGTCCCCTATATCACTGACTGGCACCACCATCCAGAAACCACAGAGTCATCATCCATTACATACAACAGAATGGTCTCCAAGTCCCACTTACTCTGAATTTCATTTGTTTCTTAAACCTGTTCACTTCTCTCCACCACACAGACCTGTCTCATCAGTATTCACTGAGTTTCCTATGGCAGCTTCCTACTAACACCCCAGCCTGCGTTCTTAGACCCCTTCCATCTAATTGGCTCACTGCTTCCAAAATGAACATTCTAAATTGAAAATCAATCTATTAGTTGGGTTGCTTTTCCTTGAAAAATAAAACAGAAGAAAAGAAAATTTTAAATTCACTTAAAAAGAGCTCGGGAATGAGTGGTTATACAACACTTGATTTAGTCCACTACCACATCAAGGACCTTGGTTCTTTACATCTTTCAATTTTGCCTTCCTCAGCATGTTGACTTTTGTCTTCAGACTAGTCCCCCCCCACCCCATGTTCCCAAGATAGCTGCAGTTGCTCTAAGCAACAAATTCTCACACACTGTGCAACAGTGGAAGAGAGAATGTCCATAATGGATATCTCTTTTTAATCGTGAGGCAATCTCACCCAGAAGCCGCAAAGCAGATTTTTTCCGTAGTCTCATTGGCCAAAATTGTAAAACATGCCTGTGGCTAAATTAGGCAGAGGCGATGGAGTGGAATTACCAACACTGGTTTATTTTGATCAAATTTTACTTTCTGGGCCTAGAGTGGGGCCCAGTCACCACTGAAAATGTAGCCTCCTGATATACAAGAAAAATTGGGATTCCTTAGAAAGAAGATGAGGATTTCCTCTGGTAAGCAACTAAGAAAAGCTGCAATATCTGTTTGTCTCTGCTTCTTGCTTAAAATCTTTCAACATCTCCCCGTTGTCTTCAGAGTATAATCTTTACCTAGCATGGAATTCAAGGTGTTTCTTGTTCCACTCTCTGGTGGCGGCCACCACACCAGCCATGTCTGGTGTCATGGCTCCCCACCCGTTTCTGTTAATCTCCTGTACAAATCTCATTCCCCGAAGTTCCTGGTATACCTGTGCTCTCCCATTTCCTTGCCATTGGACCCAGTTGGTTTTGTTTTCTTCAGCAGCTAACTCCTATTCATCTATGGTTCAGCAACTTGTTCTCCTCTCACAAGCCTTCTTTACTCCTACTGATCTGGACAAGTGTACCTTGGGTATGCCCCCATAATGCCCTCTCCTTGCGGTGTTTACTCTTTTCACCGTAAGGTGATTGATTGTGAGTTCCTCAGAGTTCCAAGTACCTGAGAAGTGCCTGGCCCTCGACAAAGTGTCCATGAATCAAATGCTGAGTAGGTAGGGTTTAGGTTTGTAGAAAGAGTAGGATAATGTGAAAGAGGTTTATAAACTCTAATGCCATAACTATAAGCTGTGATTACTTTAGGGACAGCTTTGCTTCATTGAGCTGTCCTCTTTCTTCACATATTGTATTGTTTTTAAAATCACAATTTCTTTCATCATTTTATGATTAAAAAGTTCAGACTCCATATTGAAGTACCAAATATGCAGAATACTCAGAATTTCACATATTTTCCATCTTGTTTGTTTCTAATACCTCATATGACATTAAACAGAACTAAACAAAACTTTCCATTTCTACATTTCCAAAGGCCTCTCTTCTAATATGTTCCAAGAAAGGAGAAGGTCAGGACACAAGCAGGAATGGTAATGTAAAATAAATTGAAGGTCCAACCTCTGAACCCAGGACTTGTACGTCTCCTAGTCCCCAGATGGAGTAGTCCAACACTGCATCTCTATGCCCCTTTCTGTTCCTGATTAAGAGATTCCTCCTTTGTGGTGGAAACGCTCTCTGCCAATAATGTCTAGAGAGATCATTCCTGGTTGGTGAGCAGACCTCGCCCCACTGGGTACATGAAAAGAGCAATCTCTGGTTTGTGACTCTAGCCTTCATTTAAACAGGTGGGCAGTTTCATTCCATCCTCAAGCATGTCTCAAGTGTAAACCAGGTGCTCTAGACACGTAGGACAGACATGAAAAAGATTTAGTACGTCTCTGCTCTTGTAGAGTTTACATTGTAGGAGGTGGGGGAGGGAAAGAGGAAGGAGAAGAGGCAGACTACAACAAAGAAATCAAGAATGAGAAGAAATATTAGAAAGAGAGAAGGGTAACACAGGCAATTATAGCAGGTGGCTGCCTCTTATCTCCAGCTCAAGTGAGTCAGAGCTCTTGCTTTAATATTCCATGACTGCTATATGCTAGATAGATATGTATACCATCCACATCAATAGTACACTATTGGAAATTGCTCATCAAAATAACTAATAATAGTTTTCCCCCTTGCAGTCGACCTGCTTCAACTCCACAGAAGCTATTGAGTATTTTGACCAAAGCAGACCTGGCTCATGCCTCTGGTATGACTGACTACAGCGTAGGGGCAGAAGAAGGCATTTTTTACACTATTGGGCAGTTAGTCACACACTGCTTTATGAAGTCTCTTCTGTTGTTACCTGGAACTGTTTTTAAAGCACATATTTTCACTTTAAAGTTAATATACTTTGTATTTTATCTTCTTAACTGAATCAAGGACCAAGAGTATTTCATTCATACTTATATACCCACGATACTCACTATTACCTGGCACATGATAGATATACAGCAAATGGTTGCTGATTAGATGTATCGATTTGGAGAGGAACACAAGAAAAGCTACATCACAGTAAAAGGAAGCTTTTGGTATAGCACCAAGATAAATACTACATGCAGAATAACTGTAGGAGCTCATAAGATGGGAGACAGGAAAGACCTGGAAAAGGAGAGCTTACGTTGGCTATTAAAGACTATCTAGTATCAGAATGGACAGAAAGGGTAGAGAAGGGCAGTTCTGGTGACAGAAATAGTATGAACAAAAGCAGGTGTCCCCACTGGGAATGGTTAGGGGAATAATGTCACTGAGCAGAGGATTCATCTTGGAGAGCAGTGGGTGGTAAGAACAATTGAGTATCTCTGGGCCAGATGAAGAAGAGGCATAAATTTCGGGTGGAAAACTTGTAGCTGATGCAAAGTCACCAGAAATCTTCAGCAGAAGAGGGAGTTGACGAGAACAGTGTTTTAGAAGGGAGTCCATAAAGTTCATACCAGTGGATACCCCATCACAGTCAGGCAGGAGACTCAGTGAGAGGACTGGGAGTGAGAAGGCAGATTGAGGAATTGCAAAGACAATTGCTGTAGAAAATCAGAGGAAAACATGAAATTATTCCTCCACTTTCTGCATTATAATGACTCTCAAAACACTATGACTTAAATTTCTCTCTCAGCTGTTTTCCATGCCTTCCAACGATGTAGCCTAGAAAAATTTCATTTCTCTAATTGCCCCTATCAGGGTCTCAAGGTTAGTTCTTCTGGATTCCCCATCCTATGCATTTGAATTTCTGTCAGTTTCACCTAATACTTTACAGATACTCAAATTAACTTCTTATGTAACACTTCATTCAACAGGTAGCTATATTATAAATAAATTATGGAGGATACAAAAATAAGAGGAGACCCCTTTTCTCTAGGAGTTCACCAGCAAAGACTGACTGTGAGTTAGTTTACTTAATAATCACAAAAATAAGGAGAAAGACTTCATCATGGAAAACTAAATAAAGCTACATTGAAAGTTTCTGAGGAAAAAACCCTTAAAATTATATGAAGGCCAGTAGAGTCAAAGGAAGTAGGACCTCAAAATATGTATCCTCCTTGCCAGCTACATAAACTTTGTATATCCCTACTTTAAGTGTTAGATTGTAAAATTCAGAATGGCCTGGCATACAAGATTATTTTAAATTATGAATTTAAAAATTTATTACAGAAAATTTCAAGTGGATACAAAAGTAGAATAATTAGTGAATCCCCATGTATTCATCACTTCAGGAATTCTTCATTCGTGGGCAATTATATTTCATCCATACCCTAATCACTCTCCTACACAGAGATTATTTTGAAGCAAATGCCCACCTTTATATTATTTCATTTGTAAATATTTTAATTTGTATCTCTAAAAGGTAAGGACTCGTGTGTGTGTGTGTGTGTGTGTGTGTGTGTAACTACAATCTATTATTCCTCCTAAAAATATTTTACAATCATTTCTTAATATCATACTAAATATAGGGCCAGATTTCAAATGTTTTCAATTGTGTCCAAACTGTTTCCCCCCTCCACAGTTTTCTTTGTTAAACCAGGATTCGAATAAGGTTTAAACAATGTAATCAGTTGATGTGGTTGGTATCTCTTAAGTCTTTTTTAATCCATAGGTTTTACCTTCATCTTTCTTCTTTCTTGCTGCTTGTTTGTTACAGAAACCAAGTAATTTGTCCCTTGGGATTTCTTTATAGTCTGGATTTAGCTAATTCCATTCCCATGGAACCATTTAACATGTTTTCACTCTCCCATATATTTCCTGTGAATTGGTGGTTGAAGCTAGAGGCTTCATCTGATGCAAGTTTGATTTTTCTTTACTTTTTTTTTTTTTTTTGGCAAGAATACTTCTTAGGTGCTGCTTTTTACTTCCATCAGGAGTAGTATATACTTGCCTCTCTTTTTTTGATGTTAACAGTCATTGAAGGTTATTTCATTGGGGTTGCAAATGGTAATTTTGATTATTAGTTGAAACAATTCTATAAAAAAGAGCTTTCCCCTTATTGACTGTCTGATCACCCTTAGGTACTTTCATTTAATAAAGGTAAGATAAATATTTCATTCTTTCCCTTTACTTACCTATTTTAAAATGTACTAGTTGGTTCCTTAGTATCCTCCAAAAATAACTAATTGGATTATTTTTTGCTATTGCTGTTTACTATTAGATTTAAAAATATAGATGTGCTTCATTCTGTTGCAGTATGTTTATTTTATGCTCAAATTATCCTATCTCTGGCCAGTGAGAGCCTTTTAAAGCTGGTCCCTGAGTCCTTTTGACATGACTCTTGTAGTTATTGATAGTGTTCTAGCTTTGTGATGTGACAAAATGTTCCAGACCATCTTGTATATTTCCTTCCCCAGATCTGGAATTAGCTATTTCTCCAAAGAGCCCAGTTTCTTCTAGTATGTCATGGTATTTAGAGGCCACAGTCTGAACATTAAGTGTGCTTATTGCTAGTGACTTGGTCAATGTTTCTAGGTCATTTCAGTGGATAGAACTAGGAAATATGTATATTTTTTCTCTAAGAAAAAGTATATTATGAAGTATATTTCCAATTAAATCTCAGGATTACAAAGTTGTACCTTACCTCACTGATGTTATATCTGCATTTCCTTTTCCCTTGCCAAAATTCCTGGTTCTTAATGCAACAACATAGCCACTCATTTGCCTTATCCCACAACACACACATAGTAGTTTCAGAATAACAATACCACACAACCAGTAACAGCATGATTATTGAAAGCAGTTTGTTTATTATAGGATTATTTGTCTTTAGTATGTATATTCCTCTAGAGATATACAAATTTCTGTTAACCTACAATACAAATTACCCTTAATGTGGTATCATTGCCGTTTTTCATATTTTTGTCTTAAAACCCAAAACTACTAATTTTCAAAATGTTTAAATGCCTATTTATAATTTTTCTTTATAAATCAAAAAAGAGGTTACACATAGGAATGATTATGAGACTTATTAAAATAATTACCTTGAGTGTCATCATTGAATTCTCAGGATATACTACTGCGTACTCTTTCTTCTTAGACCTGACTCAGACAGTTTCACAATTTTATTCATTCATTCGTTCATTCATTCATTCAAGAGATACCTAATAAATATTATATGACATTCAGACAAGAGGAATAAAGAGGGAATTTAACATGTATTGAGTGTCTGCTATGTCTCAAGTGTTATTCTAGCTGTTTTACATACATTATCTCAAAATTTTATAAGAATCTTTTGAAGTATACATTATTATTCTGTAACCAATTTTCAGATGAGACAGTTGGGGCTCAAGGGGCTTCCTTTGTCCAAAGTAACAGAGCTGTTAAGTGGAAAAACCAGAATTAATATATCGGTCCATTTTATTCCAATGTCATATATAAGGTACACTCCCTATCCTCAAGGAGTTACTGGAGGGTTTAGACACAGGAAGAACAAAGTACAATAGAAGTTCAGGCAAAAGAAGAATTAAATTGTGAGGGGCATCACAGAAGAGGTGACAATTTGCCTGAATCTCAAGAAAAAATAGAGTTTTGTTGGATAGAGAAGGAGTGCATTCCACATGAAATGATGGAAATAACAAAATTGCATAGGTTAAAACACGCAATGGATTCTTGAAAGGATGAATAGTCTGGTTTGGCTGGAGTTTATTTTAATATAGGGAAATAAACTAAAGCTGAAAAGGTGCCTAGGACCCCAGCTGGGACCTGAATGCCAGTCTGAGGATTTAGGACAGCCAGAAGTGAGGCATGATAGAGCTCAATCCCAGCCATTGGGTAGGTTCCATCTAACCCACATCTTCCTCCTTTCGGAGACTCAAGGCAAAACCTAGCTTCATAGATCACACACCTAACAGATTGGTCTGCCTGTCTTCTAGCAGTTTCTTGCTAAAGCTGAAATTATTTTTTATGTTTTGCTGCTTGAAGTTTTGCCAAATTAAACCTTCTAGTTAGACATAGAGTAGTCCCACGAAACATTGCACAGTGGTCGACACTGGTTGCACTGGAATTCTCAGTGTCAACAATGAAGTCTGACTGTAATTGGATATATTTGGAGTCAAATAAGCCTTAGAATACTGTGATAGCGCATCAATTTCTTATAAAAAATCTGCTAAAGTATATTTATCAATTTGATTACTTTAATAAGTATGGGATTATGGAAGCAACAGAAAAAATATCATAATGCAAGAGATTTGGGTAATGGGACACCTTGGTGGCTGTCAGTTGAGCCTCCAACTCTTGATTTCAACTCTTGACTCCAGGGTCATGGGATTGAGCTCTGTGTCCAACTTCACAATGAGCACGGAGCCTGCTTAGGATTCTCTCTCCCTCTGCCCCTCCCTCACTCTCGTGCACATGCTCTCTCACTCTCTCTCTCTCTCCCTCTCTAAAATTAAAAAAGAAAGAGAGAGAGATTTGGATAAAATTGAGTTCAGATTTGGATAAAGACTTTTTACTCTAGAAATGAGTTATATTTCAATGATATATATAATAGACTCTTTAGTTCAGGTAACTTTGGCTTAAGATCCTTCCTTTGCTCAGTATTAAAGTTAAAAAAAAACAAAACACAACAACCACTTAACCTAATATTCTCATACATTCCCCTCATGGGGATTTCTAACAGTGAATTAAGTCTCCCCATCATCCTGTTTTTATAACAAAGTGTGAGATTGCATAATTCATGGTAACTAAACTTTCTTTTGCCATATGACATTTGCTATCTTAATTGTCCTTCCAGTTCATAATGCATAAATCAAATATAGTTGAGCTCTGTAAAATCTATTAGTTATGGATCTTTTGAGATCTGAGTGAGCTATTGCCTATTTAGGACAAGTTATGAAAAATGTCCTTAGTATTCCCCCTTCCTTCTTTTCTTTCATTCTTTCTTTCTGTCTTTCTCTTTCTTTTTCTTTCTCTGTCTCTCCCTCCCTCTTTCTTTCTTTCTTTCTTTCTTTCTTTCTTTCTTTCTTTCCTTCTTGTCATAATAATTGAGATAGTCTCCTGGCAGGTGAGAGAAAAGAATCTTATGTAGAGAAAGGGCATGGCCTTCATCAATACCCAAAACTATCCGGTTATGGAAAATATAAACCCCCATGAAAATGTTTGCTGGACCCATTTTTACAAAATCTACATTTTTGAAGATGTAGTCTATTAATTTTTGTTGATGTCATATTTAAGAATGAAGATATTTATAGATACCGTTTTAATATTTTTAGTCAGCACTGTACTGCAGAGTTCAATACATAAATAGATCTGTTGTCCAGTGATTTCACACTCACTATTCCTGGCAGAAGATTTTATCTGAGATATCCCGATAATTGTAGTCACATGGCATATTAGTTTTAATTGCCCCACCATAAGCTTTAAGTTTTCATTTTGTGCTAGTGTAGTCATAGCCCATATAAATCCAAGATCTGTGTTTAGGTTACGGTTGTGGTTCACACCCTTGACTGCACTTTAAAATCACCTGGAGGGCTTTTAAAATCATATCAACCTGGGACCCCACTCCCAAAGATTCAGATTTAATTGGTCTGGCTGCAGTACCACATCAGTTGCACAAGTCCAGGAAGCATCATTTATTGAGAACATATTCATCCCCAGGGCCCCCAAACTTCCCGGAGCACAAGTCCACTGTGTTCTGTGTGAATGGTACCTGCTGTCCTTGTACAAACTTGGAAGCCTAAAGAGGGGGCATGAGCACACCTGTTTTTAGAAGCTCCCCAGGTGATTCCACAAGGCAGCCAGAACTGAGAACCATGGAAAGGTATAAAATAGCACGAGACAATAACAGCATGTATTTAGGAGCCAAGTAGAAATGGATTCAAATCTTGCTCTACCATTCTTTAGCTGTGGAACCTTAGGAAAGTCATTTAACCTAGTGGAGCCTCAATTTCTTCATAAACAAAATGAGAAGGATAATACCTGCCTCAGGGCTTCTGGGTGGCTCAGTCAGTTGAGCGTTGGACTTCAGCTCAGCCCATGATCACACAGTTTGTGGGTGCGAGCCCCACGTCGGGCTCTGTGCTGACAGCTCAGAGCCTGGAGCCTGCTTCGGATTCTGTGTCTCCCTCTCTCTCTGCCCCTCCCCCACTCATGCTGCTCTGTCTCTGTCTCTGTCTCTCTCTCTCAAAAATAAATAAACGTTAAAAAGATTAAAAAAAAATAATACCTGCCTCATGTGATTATACTGAAAAAAAAAATACAGTCTAAGTGAAATGCTTGGCACAAAGTTCATTCTCAAGAATCCACTATTTTTATTTCAGTTATTAAAGTAAAATTTCTGTATTATTCTAGACTTCTTCAGTACTGACAGAAATCAAATGTGGACAACCTGAAGCAAAATATGGGAAATTCAAGCAAGCCACAAGAAGGGTAGGGTTGGATTTGGTCTGTTGGATTCCAGCATTTGAATGCTGTTAGGACACATATTCTCTCTTGTGCTTATTCCAATTTCTTTCATGGTGCCTTCATTCTCTGAAGCCAGCTGTCCCTGGAGAGGCTAGCCTATGACCATAGGCAACTCAAGCCTTTTATATCTCTATAGCTTCTTATGCACAGAAGAGTAACTAATTATATTCAACTCAGTTGAGAAGATCACAGTGACCCGGGCTGGCTCTTATATCCACCCCCATGGTCAAGATGTATAGTCCTTAAAATGGAGAGAAGGATAATGTGCAAATGAACACAGTAACCACCTTCATTTTCACTATTCAAATAATTGAATTCAAATAATATAAAATGCACAAAACCTCTGCCATCGTAGGATCTAAGGAAGAGCAGCAGTAAGGTCCCAGAAGCAGTCACAAAGTACCCCCAGTTTAAAACACCTAGTCTCTGGCCGCCTGTGTGGCCCAGTCAGTTAAGCATCCAACTTCTGCTCAGGTTCATGATCTAATGGTTTGTGGGTTCGAGCCCCACATCAGGCACTGTGCTGACAGCCAGAGCCTAAAGCCTGCTTCGGATTCTGTGTCCCCGTCTCTCTCTGCTCCTCCCCCACTCGTGCTCTGTCTGTCTGTCTGTCTCTCTCTCAAAAATGAGCAAACATTTAAAAAATAAAAATAAAACACCTAGTCACATCTGCATTGTCTAATACCTGAGTGCTCTCCCCTCCCATCCCCACCCGACAGTCTCTCCTTACCTATGGGAGTGGGGAAATTTAGCAGTCATTAGGAACACACTCTACAGCTACTTTACTGTGCATGTTACCCAAGAATAAGACACTGTGCAAGAACAATCACAAAGACCCAAAGACCCCCTTTAACATTTAACTTGTTCTAGCCACTTATCTACCCCTTGTGGTGGTGAAGGAGCAAGTGTCATGACAGAGGAACAAGATTCATCGCTTTATAGCAAGTGTGCTTTGGACAGGTTATTTAACTTCTCAGAGCTTCAGTTTCCTAATTTGTAAAATAAGGGCAATAATATTTCACAGGACTGTTGTAAGAGTTGAATATATTTGCTAAGCAATAAGGTCTTTGAAAGTCAATTACACTCTAGATATTGGATCTCCAATAAGTGGTTTCAGGGTTTGGGGAATAGCTTTATATTTACAAAAGTAACTGAAGAGGCCTTGCTATGAACATGCTCTCATGTATTTAGACCCAGTAGAGAGAATGGCTGGGCATATACTTGAATATCCTAGGAAACACTGCAAAAGATGCACAAGTATTATTGATATTCACTGACCTTTGGGTCTTAGCACACTTACTTTGTGGTTACATAAATGAGTGATGGAGCTGCTGGCATCCACTGTAAGTCACCTTGCTACTTTACTGGTTCAAGGGCATTATTTAGAAAAGCACCCACTCACTTCACTGTAACATAGAATAACACTTTAGATAAGGAAGTAAAGAAGAAAAAAGTCAACTATTAATAGCAGTACTAGCTCTTCGATGTCAAATGATGCTTCTGGGGATTTTGAGGCTTCTTTATAGTTCCTATTCAGCCAAAGTAAATTGATTATGGGTTGATGAGAGTTGGTGAGAGGATTATAGGAATGAAGGTGTAAAAGCCAACTGGCTCATGGCCAAGGACACAGATGGCACTCTGACTCTTATGGGCAAAATCAAGTTCCAGATTATATGCTATGGACCAGCTATGTATTCTCTATTGGCAAGGAACCTCATCCCAGACAGTGATATTAAAATAGTATGCATCAAAAATATATATTTAGTATGCACCTTTTCTGACCTGAAAATGGAGGAATTACCTGTCTAAGCCTTTTATAGTGTCAATACTCCATAATCAAAATCCCATATATTTCCATAAGTTAAAATTGCTTTCAGTGTAAAACAGTGGTGTTTTGAACAAAGGAGCAGTCTACTCATGAACCTTTACCTTTTAGGTAAGCACAGAATTGCCTATATCAAACCAACATGAATAAAGGTCAGCTATGAATTTTAAATTGTTCAAAAGATTGGTAATTCAACATCACTAAAATGTAGGGAGCAAATTGATGAGAATATCTTGGAAGAGAAAGAATATATTTTCTTAATTTTTTTAAACATCTGGTCTTCATACTAATTTTATTTCAATTTTTGTTAATATAACCACACAAATGCCTGATTTATACAGTTTAAGTATCCCATAGCAACGTGATCTTGTGTTTCTCTCTTTCATTTCCTTCCTAGCCCTCCCCTATTTATTTCTTGAGAGAATCAGGAAAAGGTTTTCTGTTTCTTCTCTGTTGAATCTATTTATGAAAATTTGAACTAAACAGCTTAGCACAATTAAGCAGGATGCCTCATTCATCAAACCTTCATTTTTCTAAGACTTCCATCCTATCAGTCACCAAAAAGCATGTGTTAAGTGGCAACTGTTTCTAGTCTGTTGGCATGCCACATCTGTTGACAATTACAGAGGTGCATACGACGCCATTCATATCGTGGTATGTGCTTCCCTGTGCCTTGGGTCACAGGCCCTCAGGGACATTTACAAAGTGTGTGCTTTTTCACTGTCCTGGAACTAAAGAGTTTAATTTTGCCTGAGAATGTGTTTATGCACCTTGTAAAGGAACTAGTCATTCTTTTTTGCTTTTCCTTACTACGCGGGGTGTGTGTGTGTGTGTGTGTGTGTGTGTACGCGCGCGCTCGCGCGCGTACGTGTGCACACGCACCAAAGAAAAACCATGCCAGGTAATAAGCACAAAGACTGTTTTACATACCCACCAACCTTCCTTGTAAATTGCTGCTTTGGATTTTTATTCATTCTTTTGTTAGTACCATATTTCTTGGCTTCTCTTGGATTTTGTATGTTTTTTTTTAATACTACTTAATTCTGGTTTTATTTCCTCATGTTCTTGGTCAAGATTTGGATCAGATTTTTTCAATATATGTCTGCAATTACAAGTCACTGGGACCCTCTCTGAAGTTATGCCCTCTTTCTTTTGGGTCTCTTCCTGACCTAAAAGCATGTTTCATTCTATAATCCATATTTCTAAGGAAGTATTTAGAACCTCAAAAAGCTGAATCTATAAGTCATCTACCCAGGTATTTTATCTCCTGGAATAGTTGGCAATATCCAAAATGTTGACATTTTCTCCTGTTTTTACTTAAGTATTTAATATTGGGTATGCATGATCATAGTAACATAGTTTGAGGGTGTTTTTTGTTTGTTTGATTGGGTTTTGTTTTTTGTTTTTCATTTAAAAGAGAGGTACTGGAATGCCTGGGTGGCTCAGTTGGTTGAGCATCTGACTCTTGATTTTGGCTCAGATTGTGATCTCGTGGTTTGTAGGATCGAGCCCCTCCTCGGGCTCCGCGCTGACAGTGTGGAGCCTGCTTGGAATTTTTCTCTCTCTCTCTCCTTCTCTCTCTGCCTCTCTCTCTTTCTCTCAAAATTAATAAATAAACATTTTAAAAAATAAAATAAGAGAGGGGTACTGCTTTTGGACATTGTGAGCATATTTTATTAATATTATGAATAATCAAATGAATTCTAGAAGAGCTACCTTAAGGGAGTTACTTAATGGCTAAAAGAAGAACTAGGAGAGAAAGAAGTTGAGAACGAGGTTAAAGTCAATGGTAGTTTCATCCATGGTGGTTAATGGTGTTTCTTAATATTTAAATATCAAGTGTGTTGTAATGCTTAATTATCCTTAATATCTAAATGAATCACCACCATATTGAAGAAAAGAGGAAGTGACCTACAAATTCTTTAGTGTTTCTGGAAGAGGAAGGAGCAGCTTGAGGAGCTTGGAGAATTCTACAGGAGAGAGGAAGTTGTTAGATCCTAGGCTCCCATTTCCTTCAAATGAAGAAAACAGGATGCATGAGCATGCCTCTTCTTCAACATTAAATTTTGAGTTGGTTTGCTATTAAACTCAAGGGTATGTGAAGGAAGCAATTTTAATTGCTTGGCACTTTAAAAACCTGTTCTACTGTTCAGTGGGTTAGAAATATTTTGAAAATTTGATTGCATTTACAGCCATGCAAATTTACCTGTAATAAATTTCTGGTGTATGCCTAAATAATCTGTCTTCTAGAAATGAACATATAAATGCAACTATAGAATGCTCAGAAGGGAAAGGGAGGCCAGTATTTATTGATGACCTGCATGGTACTAAATGCATTACATTCACTATTTTATCCTCTCTTCTTAATATCCATATGAGTAGATGCTGCTATTTCTATTTTACAGAGGAGGAAACTGAGGCTAAGACCCACTAGGAGCCCCTACCTAACTTGTATGAAGTGCAGTGCAGACCCGCCCCAGCTCTGTTTGACTGCAAGCCTGTTTTCCTTCTCAGCTGTCTTTACATCCCTGGGGTGATGCTGAAAACAGTGAGGAGTGGAAGCTTCTTAGTTCACGTAGGCTTTGCAATCAGTGCAGCCTGATTCATCGAAGACACACACCCAGCTTCATACACACAAATCCACTTGGGGCCTGATTTATCTGGATTTGTGTCTAAATTATCCCATATATCAAATAATGCTAGATACTCTCTCCAATTTCTGCCTGGTAGCCAGCTTAAAATGTCTCAAAACTCCCACTGTTCAGAGCAATACTGAGAATGTTGTCTTATGTTAATCAAGTATACACTGTGCTGTCTCATATTAATTAAATTTATGGTACCTAAATCAAGAATCCTTCGGGTTGGCTTTTGAAGCATGCTCTGTCTCTGGCATGGGAAGAGCCTATTTTGAGATTTTCCTACACAAAAGTAAAGAGCCACCATCAGGTATTGTTGAGAGCCTTTTCAACTGATCCCCAAACGTAAGAGGAATCTAGCTTCTCTGGAAGTTTTTAATAAATCTCATTATCTGACCATTAGTCAAATGCCTAGAATATGACATTCCTTCATTATTTTTTTCCACTTATGGTTTTGTTTAAAGGCTCTTTTGATGTTGTTTGCCCCCAGGTAGTGGTAAATGACCACGATTGCTAATAGGCTGGTTTCCACCAGCTAACAACTGCCTCATAAATATTCAACAGGGGCATTCTGTGCGAAGGGCTGGGGAATTAGGTGACCTGCCAAGTCTTTCCACATCTAATATCTATGATAATGGCTGCAAATTACATGGGACAGAAGGAATGGTCTTGCACTGTGAAAAAACGAAGGGAAATCAAGACAGCCTGTGGCTCCTAGCTGCAGTAGTCAGCTGCCTGGCTGAGAACACCTTTCCCAGGCGCTGTTCACTGAGGTTGCTGCCTTTCAACCCTGCCTTACAGCTGAGGGCTAGGGTGTTCACCCCTGCTTAACCACAGTCCTCACCACCCGGAAGAGTCGAGCAGTCTTTTCTCTTTGTTTTAATCTTTTGTTGTAATGGTAATTAGCATTACACCTTGAGTAGTAAATTAAGAAATCCAAAACAGAATTTTAAATTTAAAAGGCTTTCCCACTAGGAATCCAGTTGCATTAATTTTGTGGACTGAAGGTAAACTGAATTAGCTGAGTGTGTGAATTCATTACCTTATTCTAATCCTCAACATCACAAATGCAAAAGGCTGTCATTAAATTTGAGAACTGACAAGAACTGGGATTTCTCAATATGAGTGTTGAAAGATTAATTTGAAAAGATCTCACTAAAAAATACAAAAGTTTATTGCTAACGTGGGATATTTTATATTCATAGTCTGTACCTGGTTTTAAAAAGTGCCCCTTTGCAGTACCTGGTTTAAAAAGAAGTGATACATTTAGAGCACTTGATCAAATTTTAAATTGAAATACCTATAGTTATTATTTTGTCCTGGTGATACGTAAGCACAGTTTATAAGATCATATTGGAAATTTCTTTGTCATCAAAGGATATTTGATTTCCATTTATTAAACATTTTACATCCAAACAGAAGTTAAAAACAAAGAAAAAGAAAGAGAAAATGAGCTCCACCCCCCATCCATTCTTTTCAAAATATGATTTCAGAAAAGAAAGTATTTACTCCTTTGACAATATCTCATTACTGTGTATTTGTGGTAAAAATACTAGTGGTAAAAAAGAAATGGTACTAATGAACACAGTGGTAATAAATTTCACGCAAGTATAGTTAATTTTCACTGAACTAGTTGCCAAGCTGGTAGTGGGGTAAAAATGGTACATATTTCATTTTTGGTCAGTGGCATTTTAATTTTATAAATAGCCATCTACCTTGATTTACACATCTGTAGCACATTTTAAACATCTGTGTCTAAGATGACCATTTGGGAAAAGGAAGCAAAAGTTTCGCTGGCTTCACTTAATACCTGTTGTCTGGTTGTCTGTACTGCATTCAAGTCCCAAATGAGATTTTGTAAAGAGAAATTGTATGCAGTTTGCTTACTTATTATAGAGTGAATAACCTAGGATGGATTTTTACAAGCCAGCATGTGATTTTACTGACTTTTCAAATGTTATGCAACTGTTGAAGAACTTAAACATCGGTTCCAACAGTGAAAATTAGAATAATTGAGATCAAGCGCTAGAGGCTGATGGTTCTCTTAACTCTGTTACCACAGGAGCCCTTCACTCCCTTGTGTTGCATTTATTAGTTTGCAAGAGATTTTTGCGTTCAGAACATAAGACCTAGTTTTAAAAATGCTACTTGGGGTTGCGGGGGTGCCTGGCTGGCTTAGTCAGTAAAGCAAGTGACTCTTGATCTTCAGTTCTAGCCCCACATTGGGTGTAGAGATTGCTTAAAAAAAAAAAAAAAATCTTTAAAACAATACTACTTTGAGTAACAGACTGGTTTTTAGCATTATTTTCATCCAACTTGATTAATTTTAGCCATAGATCGCTTAAAAGAACAGCTTGATTAAAACTATTAGAAAAGGAATATATTGCATGTAGCTTAGCCATAAAATATAAAGTCCAAGCTATGCGTGAAATAACTTTTAAAGGTAACCCTTCTATGGAAAAAGATAGTATGAGGTGCCTAGGCAGCTCAGTGGGTTGAATGTCTGACTTCAGCTTGGGTCATGATCTCAAGGTTCATGAGTTTGAGCCCCACATTGGGCTCTGTGCTGACAGAGCTGGCTTCGGATCTTCTGCCCCCCTCTCTCTCTGTCTGTCTGTCTCTCTCTCTCTCAAAAATAAATAAACATTAAAAAATTTTAAAGATAATAATTTATAATATTACCACCCCCAAGATACTTAGACAGCCATTGCTATTAAGAAAATCACATTGATTCTGTCTACCCTTGCTGTATGTCTGCTTCTTTCCAAAAACCACAGTCCTAGAAGCAATTTTAATGATCCATGATATAATCCTTAGTTTTCCCCTTAAACAAGACCAGACCTAAAGCCATTGATTCTAACATCAGAATGGTCTACTAGATCCTTTTCATTTGCTGTTAGTACAGGGGTATCCCCTCATCCCCCATGAGCATAAGAATAGCAGTTTTGTTACAAGATCTGGAAAAAAAACCACATTGAATCCCTTACTGCTGTAGATGTATTTATTTTGTAGTCATTAAAAGCTAAGAGGGCTCCTTCTCAAATTTTTGCATGATGATTCCTGAATGAAACATTTGCCACTTTTTTCCTTCTCAACACTACCCTAACCCTTATGTGTATTGAACTCAACATCAATAGGGTTTGGGGGTGTTGATCCTTTCTTTAACTTTGGCCTTTTGCAAACACTTACTTACCCTGGACCAATGGTATTCAAATAATATAATTAAGAATCTCTTGTAAAGCCTGTTAAAAGTACAGATTCCTGAGTCCCATACTAAGAAACACTAATGTAGTAAGTCTGGGTTGGGACCCAGAATCTTCATTTTTCTTAAGTTCCCCATAAATCCCCTTATGACTAAGATGTAGGGTGTCCAGGAACCATCCTTTGAGGAAAGGCAGGGGTTCTGGGTCCTTGCTCATGTGTTCAAACAGCATCGACTTACTGTAGCTACCTAAGAATTGCATGATCTAGTCAGTGTTTTCCCAGATTTAATAATGTTATCAGATTCAGAACCAAAGGAATAACAACTGGGCTACTTGGGATGAATAGCAGTTTGGTGGTGATGCTGAGAGCACTCTAGAGTGGGAAGACCTGGGTGAGTTCCAGAGCCCTGTTGATGAAGCTTTTGCAGTGTTGAGAGACTTATTACCATGACTCAGTTTTCTAGTGTATGAGTAGAGATAATCATCTTTGCCTTCTACCCCCATAATACCAAGACTCTGACAAATACAGAGGCACAACTTGTAAAAATAAACTAATTTCTACATGGTCCTGTAGTTATATAAGTAACAGATTTCCAGAAACCAAACACCCATAGAAAACCCAGCATTTTCCTTATGTTTTATAATAATTTCCCTTGGTTTTAAATGATGGTTTGTAAAACCATCTCCTCAGAGACTTTCTCCTTAACTTTCTACTTTACCTTCATCCCGTCTCAATTCATTTCTATAAAGATATTGAGATGCCATATTACATGTCACATTTCTAAACCACCCTCTAACTGGTACCCTTGGAGATCTTACATTTCCCACACTCAGAACCTAGAAGGTCAACCATATTTGACTCACTGAAAATAACAAACAGCTGCTGAGCTGGCCTAGAATAATGTATGGGATAAAAAGGTTTAACCACAAAAGCCTTCCCAATCATGAGTCAGTGTGTGGGTGCCTCCATATTAGACTTCATGCAAGAGAAAGGAGCTGAGTGTGGGAAAGTTCTCAAGAGATTCTTTGGAATTAGGATTTTTGAAAGGAAACATCCTTGTCCACCCTCACTAGAGTCACCTCTTCATTTCTTTACCCACCTCATTCTTTTCAAACACTGTGTACACTTCACATCAGACCAGAGTGCCCCAAGAGTCCCTATAACTTCTGCTTTGTCAAAGACCAGAAGGCGTATGCAGTTGAACAAGGCAGGTTTATTACTCATTGCAGTGGGAGAGGACATACACCATGAGAAATCATGGGGCTTCTCAGTCAAAGATGTTGAAAAGGACTTGAGACATTTGGGTTTGCGTTAGGACAGAGTTTGAGGTGGGGTCCAAGGAAGCAGGGATTTGCTCTAGATTGGGTGTTCTCAGGAAGAGGTACAATTCTGTGGCTGGATATCTTAATCTTATCTGCAGGAAGGGCAAACCAGGAAGATTATGTTTTTTTGCCATGAACATTTCAGGTTCTCTTTGTAGGTGCTGCGTTTTTTTTTTTTTTTTAAGATTAATTTTCTGCTTTGCCATTGTTTGTTTATGATTAGTTCCTCTGATCTCGAGTTGCATGCCCCTATCATTTATGAACTTGGGAAGTAGGGATTTAGGAACAGTGAGAAGGGTGAGTAGAGACTCCTCTCCATGAAGCAGTGGGTCAGTAGGGGAATTATAAGGAAGAGCAAGGGGAATGAAATGGTTTTCCAAAGTCTACTCAAGTGAGAAATGGGTGGAATGCATGGATGGATGGATAGATGGATGGATATAAAATATCAGGCCCATCTGAATTTACTACCATCCCAGATAATCTGCAGTTATCCTGAATACCTCTGGAACCAAAATCAACAAAACACATGATTCCTACCATTTTTGGATTTGTTTATGTATGTATTACACCTATATTGACACATAATACTGAAATTATGGGCTGCTAAAATTATGAAGAAAGGCAGTTAATGGTCCAGAAAGTTTTATTCATTCATAACAAAAGGGAATATAGGCAGGCTGAAACTAGTAGAAAACCCATTACCTTTTAAATCTGTCAGAAATCTCTTGTCAGCTGTGGCTATCCTCAGAATCATAAGGTTTTTAAAGCCTATGAAATGTTCATTTTCACATAAACATGAAATGGTGTCAGGGTATGGTGGGGGGAATTCCTGTCCAACAGGTGCTTCTGCAGAAATAGTAGAGAGGGATCCTTCCTCAAGAGGTGTGGGAAGGAATCCAGTTGTGCCCCATGAGTGGCATAGACAACTATGGAGATTGAACTTACACTCAATGCTTATTACCCTGGGCAGAGAGGACAGGAGTCCCTCCTCTTATCTGTATTCTTTGTAAGGACTAAGCTTCCTGAGAGGTTAACCCACCAGTTAGAATATGAAATCTTTAGAGGCACCTGGGTGGCTCAGTTGGTTAAACATCCAGCTTCAGCTCAGATCATGATCTCGCTATTCATGTGTTCGAGCCCTGCATCGGGCTGTCTGCTGTCAGCACAGAGCCCACTTCAGATCCTCTGTCCCCCCCCCTCTCTCTCTGCCCCTCCCCTGCTCATTCTCTCACTCTCTCTCTCAAAAATAAAATAAAACATTAAAAAAAACCCACTTTGCTTCTACTGGGTATAGATTTGTACATAATCCTTCAGTGGAACAAGAAAAGGAAAATAACTTAAAAAAATAGAATATGAAATCTTTAAGGGAAGCCATTTGTCTGCTTTTTCTTTGCCTTCTACTTTAAATGTAAAGGCTTGTCATAGCCAGTACCTAGAGTTCCATAAGGTATGAGGCTTCATAAAGGTAGGGAATGCCCCCTCCTTTTCCTCTTAGAAGTATGTGAAAGCCTCCTTGCTCCTTTTTTTTTTTTAATTTCTACTTTTTTTCAGAATGAGCATTCTGAGAACAAAACTCTTCTCTGATAACTCTTATAAAACACTTTTGTGCTTGGCCCTCCAAGGATTAAGAATTGGACACATAATTCTCCATTCATTTCTCAAGTGTCAAGAGAGAATTGAGTTTAAAGGCTCCAATTCCCTTGCAGGTTACACTGTCTATCTAGATGAATTAGTATTCAACATGGCTTTGGGAAAATCTCAGATGATTTGCAGTTTTGCAAATTGTTCAGACTCATAATGAAATCTCAGGCTGAGGAAATCACTAAACAGCTCCTGAGCATAAGCTTTTTCCTCTGATGTCCGGACATCTTGGATCAAATCATTCATCTGCCTTCTTTGCTTCATCTATACTCGAAAACAAGGCTTCTTGAAAAAGTCACATACACCACTAACTTGGTGCAAATTCATGGCCTCCAACCTTAGCTGGGACCTCAGTAAGGCCCCCTTCTGTATGTCCTCAGTCAGTTCCTCTCCCAAACTACCACCACTGAACTCCTCTGCCACCCTCCATTTCCTTCCTTGCTCAGCAAAAGGCAGTCCATTATCCCTCCATTCCCACTCTCCCTTTTGGGTACAATAGGATCTATATTCCTTTTCTTCTCCAGGATTATGTTCTGGGTCCTCTAACTTCTACACTCTCAAGCCCCTCAAACTGGCAATTATTTCTTTTCTATAGTTTCAATTCTCTTCACTAATATTTTCCCTTTAGAATATAGAATATTCTCAAGTCTTTTCCATTTAAAAAAAAATGTGAGCACCTTCACATAACTCCATGGCCCTCCAGATCTTTTTCTTTGCAGCCAAGCATGTCACCAACCACTGACTCCTTTTCTCAACTGCAGTCTGAATTCCACCTGAAGCAGTCCACCAAGACTACCCATCCAAGGACTCATTTGGTTTTTGGCCAAATCAAATGGGTCCTTTCCTTACTTGATTTTCCTGAAGCATTGACACAGGTGAGCCCCATGCACATTTTAAAACTCTTTACTTCTTTAGCTTTGATGCACTTCTGTTCCCTGATTTTGCACCGCCCTCTTCCCGTTCCTTTTCAGGTTCCTCTCTGTGTGCTGGTCTCTTAAGTGTTAGTATGTGATAGGGTGTCATGCTTGGATTCTTCTCTTCTTATTTAGCTCAGTGTCCCTAAAAGATAGCTCTGGAAGTTCCCAAATCTATATCTCTGCGTGTTAAAATCCATGTAGTCAACATTACCATGTGGATGGTCAGTAGGTACTTAAACTCAACATGACCAGAGCTGAACTTTGATCCCGTTCTTGTTCCAGTCCACCTCTAGGAATAAAAATTATCATCCTAGTCACACAAACCTAAAAGCTTTGCATTGACTTAGACCTTTCTTCCTCATTCAGCCCTTTCCACTCAATTGATTCCCAAGATATGCTAATTCTACTTTCAGAATGTAGCCTTTTCTCTATTCATTGTGCTATTACTTTAGTTAAGGCACTAAAACTTTCTCATTAGTACATTGCTTCTAGTTATCTTCTTAAAATGTGGCTTCCCATTGCTTTCTAGGCAAACTTCTGAGCATGGCATATAATGTCCTTCATAACCTGCCACCTGCCAAACTCTGCAGCCTGCTCTCCGACCAGATTTCCATGTGGACGTTTACTCCAGCATAACACCCTACCAGAAGTTCCTTCAAAACACCAAATTATCTCACAATTCTTCCTTTCATATGCTGTTCCCTCTGCTTCTAACATTACTTCTTTCTAATCCTTGTGACTGACTTCTTCTTATCTTTTAAAGCTTAGTTCATATACTAACATCTTAACGTGCTCATTCAGGAAATGTTAGTAATCATTATGGCTGATTGGCACCCATTCTTTATATTCTCCTAGCAAACTTTTAACATAGTGTTAATCATACTATCTATCTGTATATATGATATATATACCATATATATTCATAAATATACTACTATATATTTACTATATATTACTATATATATAGTAATATAACATATTACTATATATTTAGGAATATATATAGTAATATAACATATTACTATATATTTAGGAATATATATACACCATACATATTCCTATATATTGCTATATACACCATATATATATACTATATATATTATATATACACCATATATATTACTATATATTACTGTGTGTATATATATTCCTATATATATATAGTAATATATAGTAATAGGCCTCTTAGTTTTCTTACCACCTAGTTCTGAACTCCAGCCATTTTGCTTTTACTTTATCTCACTTACATTACCAACATGGACCCTAAAGGCATTTGGGTTTACTATACCTGTTTAAAATAACAAATATTATCAACAATTTTCTAGTGAAATTATGGTGGGGGTTGTAGTGATGATGATTATATTTATTGAATACTTACTATATGGTAGGCACTTTCTAAATGTTTCACATATATTATCTTACTTTAATCTCATTTAATGGATGAGGAAACTGATAATGAGAGAGGTAATTACCTTAGCCAAGTCATATAGCGTATAAGTATTGGAGTCAGGATTTGAACACATGGAGTACTAGCCTAGAGTACAAAAAAGGCAGGGTAAATACTTTCCACGTACTTCATCAACCTTATTCCATTTATTACTCTTTGAGAGAGAAAGCCTGGGAAATCAATTCAAAATACTTATTATATATCTCCAATTGATCCTTGAACAACACATGTTTGAGCTGTGTGGATCCATTTATACATGAGTTTCTTCCCATAAATACAGTAGATTATAAAACACCATAAATATATTTTCCTTATGATTTTCTTAATATCATTTTCTTTTTTCTAGCTTACTTTATTGTAAGAATACTGTACATAATCTGAATAACATACAAATTATGTGTTAGTTGACCATTTACATTATTGGTAAGGCTTCCAGTCAATAGTAGGTTATTAGTGGTAAAATTTTTGAGGCAGCAAAAGTTATATGCAGATTTTCAGCTGCAGGGGGGTTTGGAACCCCAAACCCCCACCCCTCATTGTTCAAGAGTGAACTGGACTTTGTGATTGAATTAGGCCTTTGAATAAAATATAGCCCTTCCTTTAAGTTTACCACCTAGAAAGGGAAATAAGGTATGAACATACCTTAATAAGTAGACAAGGTGGGTGATGGGTATTGAGGAGGGCACCTTTTGGGATGAGCACTGGGTGTTGTATGGAAACAAATTTGATAATAAATTTCATATTAAAAAAATAAGTAGACAAAATATGATAAACGATAAAACTGACAAGTGCTATGGAAATCGAAAATAACTTGCTATTTATTTTATATCTTGCATGTGGAAATGCTTCATAAATTGCATTTGATTTAGTATATACATATACAAATGTGCACCCACATTTTCTAGCAATCCCCATTTTCCAGTCCTGCTCTCCTTCAGGAATCAGAGGGTTCAATGTCCCTATAACTAACACAGAATCCAATGGTTTCTATATTAGTTAGCATATGTAATGTTGGCAGCTATAACAAACAGCCCCATCACAATGACTTAACAAATAAACATTAGTTCTTGCTCATGACACAGGCCAGTGGGGATCAGTGTTTGGGAGGGGATGTTGTATACTACACAGTTATTCAGGTAATCAGACTTTTTCCATCTACTGGCCTTGATGTGCCCTAAGACCTTAGACACTTAAAGTCTTCAAATAACACCTCTGTACCTCTGTATTTGGTCAAACAATGAAGGGGGAGAGAGAGAGAGAAGGAGGGAGGGAGGGAGGGAAGGAGGGAGAGAAGGAGAGAACTTGGAAGATTACAAGAGAGGTTTTTACAGCCAGCCTTTGGAGTAGCACATGTGACCCCTGCCCAAAAGCCATTGTCCAGGACTAGTTGCATAGCCCTGTCTAGGTGTAAGGAAGCTAGGAAATGGAGCCTTCTTGGGTCTCCAGGAGAAAAATGGTTTGGTGAACACATAGCATTGACTCTATCACAGCCTTTATCTTCTTCATTATTCCAGTTATTGTATTTTTAAAGTTTCTCTACTCTTCTCTCTCAGATATCACTGGGGCCTCATAATAGATTGGTGGAGAGAACTTGGAATACACAAATAATACAGTCTTCCCAACTTTGCACTGCCCACTTTTTTATTTTATCATTTTCTGCAGCTGCTTTCCATTCAATTCAGCTATAAAACATTAATGAGGCAATCACTGTCCTAGGTCCTAGGGAGTCAGTCATGGACAAGACAGTCTGTGCTCTCAAGAAGCTTAGTGTAGTGGGTCCAGTCATAACATCAATTTCAAGAGGCCTTCTCCAATGCCTTTTTCCCTCCCAGACTGCTTCTGGGTTCTTGAGAGAGAAGGCGTATTTTCCTCTCCACACCAGCTCTAGACATTAGCTCTCTATAGAAAATTTTTCTTGTTCCTCCAGGGTCATTATGTTTTTTAAGATCTTTGAGAAACATCTCTAGAATTAATTTTGAGAGATAAGTCTAGATAGCATTACCCAGTGTTATACCCCTGCTTAGTACTAAGATTCTCTTTAGATTGTGTCCTAAGGCATGACAGAAATTCACTGTGTTCCTTGGCACAAGGTGAGCTCCTATACTATCTGAGTGCATCTGGCTGTCCTCTGGAGGAAGTTTGATCTTAAGTAGCTAGAAGAGTTGGCAAGAGTCCCTTCACCTGTCCTCAAATAGGGAAAAGGGATATTTATGCAAATCAGGTCCTAAAACAGCCATTAGTATCTCATGATTCTTCAAGGGAAACATGCAAACTAACTCTATAATAACATGAGGTGTGTGTGTGTGTGTGTGTGTGTGTGTGTGTGTGTGTGTTTGCAAAATTCAAGGAGAAACTTTATGGAGGAAACTGCCTTAGGCACATTAAATATATAAGTTTAATTTAACACAGAAACCAAGTATTTTTTAAACCAAGTTTTTAAAACACCCGAGACACTAAATTTCCTATGATGAATTCTCTGGAAGAAGTCCTAAAGCTCGTTCTCTGATCACTTCCTATCCGACTTGGAAGGGAAAGGTGTTTTGTTTTGGTGAGTTCAACTCCACCCTTGTTCATTTTGGTTATAATAAAAAGTCTTAAAATATGTTTTTCTGAGCAAGTGATTTTTCCTAGTTCTAAATTCTCACCACCCTTGAAATGTTGTAAGTACAGCTCCAGTTGTCCTCAAGGAAAAGATCAAAGGAAGGAAAAAACATATTAATGAGCACAATAATTCAAAACCTTTTAAAATGTTGTTCCCATGTGTAGTGGGTCTTTCCGGGCATATCTCTGAGAAATGGATATTTTGGATCTTGATTTTAGCATATACAGGAAACCAATCCCCAGGCATTTCCCCCTTACAATTCCTTTACAAGTTCTCGCTTAGAGAATTCCAAAAGTACCTTACTCAATGGTAATGTAGATTTCCCAGTGTTAAAAAAATTAGAGGAGAATGGAGTGAGTTGGTATCTCAAGTAAGTTTACCTGTCTAGTCACCTGATATTAGCTACCTATATACTTACACCACCAGGGCACCGTTTATTAATTTAGTGATAAGCTACACAACATTGAAATTACATTGCTCCTCCATAGACAGAGAAATCACAAGTGGAGTTACCATTGCAAAGGATCTTAAAAATCTAGATGTAAATACTAAATGCAGGAACCCCAGCTGTAACATAAACTCCACAAGAAGAAGCCTTATTCACTGAGGAATCTCTAGTGCCTAGGTAGTACTTGGCATATTGTAGACCTTCAAGAATTAGTTGTTTAATGAATGGACATCAAACAGCATGGAGGAATATATCAATAAGTATTGAAAACGTAAGCATGGAAGGAGTTCAGCAAGAATAGCAAAAATGTATAAAGATGGCAGAGATGAGGAGAGCCATGAGGAGTTGTAGACCTCAAATAGGTGGAGGTGAAGGGGAGGCAGTCTGAGCTAGGAAAAAAGAAGAGAGAAGTAGCAGAGGGGGGGAGTTCTCATGGGGCAGTAGGGAAATGGGTTTATCTCAGGCCAGAGAATCACATGGTGATGTAATAGAAACCAGGCAGATCAGGCATGGGAGTATGGACTTAGTCACAGTGTTTGGGGTTTGTGTCCTAGCTCTGCCATTTATTCAGTAACCTCACTTAATATCTATAATTTGGGAATAATGCTGTAGAACATATATTAAATAAAAATCAAGGGGCACTTGGGTGGCTTAGTCGGTTAAGTGTCCTATTCTTGACTTTGGCTCAGGTCACGATCTTGCTGTTGTGAGACTGAGCTCCATGTAGGGCTGTGCCCTGGGCATGGACCCTGCTTAGGATTCTCTCTTTATCCCTCCCTCTCTTCCCCTCCCCCAATTGTGCGCTCGCTCTCTCTCTCTCTCTCTCTCTCTCTCTCAAATAAGTGAATTTAAAAAATTATTTTAAGTCAAGTAGGGGTGCCCGGGTGGCCCAGTCCATTAAGCGTCTGACTCTTGATTTTGGCCCAGGTTATGATCTCATGATTCATAAGCTCAAGCCCCCTGTCGGGCTCTGTACTGACAGCATGGAGTCTACTTGGGGTTCTCTCTCCCTCTGTCTCTCTCTCTCTCTCTGCCCATCCCCTGCTCATTCACACTTTTTCTCTCTCTCAAAGTAAATAAACATTTTAAGAAATCAAGTAGATATGATAGATTAAACAGTTGCAAACTTGAGCTATGTAAAAGATGGTATTATTATTATTATTATTGATGAAAACAATATTCTGGGTAGCCTTTTGATTCTGCTGGTTTTCTTATAATGGGAAATTTGGTTGATAGAATGACACCACCATATGTGCCTGGGAAGAATAGGTAAAAAGATAAAACCTAGTGATTGCCTATTGGATACTTTCAAAACAAGTGAGAAAATTCTTTTAACATTCCTAAGTAAGTTTTAGAGGTGATTTTAAAGTTAAATTTGTAATTGATTTAAATTATTATGAATTGTATGCATTCATTTCACAGAATTATTATGTGAGAAGTAAAGGTCCATTCACTCACTGAGCTGATAAAGAACTTTATTAGAGTAATACCCAACAACACTTGTGTTAAGGAATGTTAGAGCTTTATTGTCTTTAATGATTCTTGGTGCATATAATATTCCTTATCTTCAGAGAACTTGATGGACATTTGATTTGAACTTCTTGTCAAATACATTCTTAAATTAAAGTCATTGTTTTTCAGTATGCTTAGAAGCAAAAAGTAAGATTTGCTGGTTATCAGTTAGGAAAACTATGGAAGAAGCAGAAGTGAAAACTGCATATTCATAGCATATAGTTTCAGAGATGATGGCATGGTCTTCAATCTGGGCAGTGTGCTCTTCCCACAGTTAATTGTTTTGAAGTTTTCAGCAAATGCACAGCATTCCTACAACTCCCCTATTCTGAGTCCAAAGCTGACATCACTTAATCAATCACACATTCTTTCCAGCTGAGTCTTGATTTGGCCATTAATTCTCTGCCATCTAGGGTTCTAGAAGTCAGTTCCAGGAGGTCAGAGTTGGCACAGGCAAAATGAAAACTTACTATCCTGGAGTAAATGTTGGCTTTACAAAGTTTCAAACAAAGAAGCCCCTGTCTCACTGCTAATGGCCTGCAAGTATGTAAGTGGGTATTAGTGCACGTGATTAAAATACACAGATGCAAGCCTTAGATGAAAGTACTGTCTTAGCCTTCCTTCCCACATATTGCTTTCTTCATTTATGTGGCCCTATTTATTCATTTGGCTGGTGATTCTCTCTCTCTCTCTCTCTCTCTCTCTCAGATATTGGATGTTAAACAGGGGGAAAGGTATATAAACCTACTTCCTGCTTTTCTCATCTAGCTGTGTGAATCAGTCAAATCCTGTTCCCTTTTATTTATTTATTTTTTTTACTTTCTTTAGTGTTTTTATTTATTTTTGAGAGAGAGAGGGAGGGAGGGAGAGAGAGAACACGCACAATCGGGAGAGGTGCAGAGAGACAGGGAGACACAGAATCAGAAACAGGCTCCAGGCTACGAGCTGTCAGCACAGAGCCCAACGCAGGGCTCAAACTCATGAACTGCGAGATCATGACTTGAGCTGAAGTCGGTCGCTTAAGCGACTGAGCCACGCAGGCGCCCCTTAAATCCTGTTCTGTTTTAGAATCAGTGTGACCATTTGAGCTTTTTGTTTGTTTTGAAAATTAAACTGCACTCAAACTGAAAAAAAACTAAGAAGGATGTGTTTCTTTCTGGGTTTTCAAAGCCACTCCCAATTTCAAGAAAGCTGCTGGAGGAATTTCTTGTTGTCTCAATTCTGATAGAAGTTAGAAGCTAAGAAGACCTTAAAAGTGAAACACCTAATTCCTAAATTATCCTCGTCCAACCAGCAGTCCTGTTTGAGTTAAGTTGCCCTTTTCCAGAAGCACAGAGGGGAAGAGGGAAGAGGTTCTGTGATAGGAAAAGTGGGTGAGGCCAAGGTTCAACCTCAGTATCCTGCGTGTGGCTGTTCCCCTCTGTTCAACATATAATTGAGGGACAGCTGCTCTGCGACACTGGTGACACATGTCCTTTCACTTACCTCCTTCCACTCACCATCCCAAGGATTAAGACTCTGGTGTTTTTAGTCGGAACGTGATTTCAGGCCCAGAAGGACCCGAGTTCAGGTATTAGCTATGATTTGAAGTTCTAAACCTCTCTAAATCTCAGCTTCCTTGTCCAGAAAATGAGTAGATTAAAAGTAGTCCCTTAAGGGGCACCTGGGTGGCTCAGTCAGTGAAGTATCCAATTTCAACTTGAGTCATGATCTCAGAGCTCATGGGTTTGACCCCCCGTTGGGCTCTGTGCTGACAGCTCAGAGCCTGGAGCCTGCTTTGGATTTTGTATCTCCCTCTCTCTGTGTCCCTCCCCTACTCACTCCCTCTCTCTCTCTCTCTCTCAAAAATGAACATTTAAAAAATAATTTAAAAATAGTCCCTCAAAAGGACTTCTGGGGAGGATTAGGCTAGAAGATCAGATAGAATTCCCAGCACCATGCTTAGACATTGTAAGGGCTGAATGAATATTACCTAATTTACATACTATTATTATCACCAGTACTGCTTAGCTGACTGTTTGTTTCCTGTCCCCTCTGTAACATATTACCACAAATTTAGTGGCTTAAAACAACACAGATTTCTTCTCTTACAGTTGTGTACATTACATATCAGAAATCAGTTTTCACTGGGATAAAATTAAGGCATTAGCAGGGATGTTTCCTTCTGTGGGGGATCTGAGGAGAAAACCCATTTCCTTACCTTTTGTGGCTCCTATTACCTCGTGACCCTTCCTCCATCTGCAAATCGCATCAGTATAATCTCCGCCCTCCCATTATATCACCTTCTTCCCTGACTCCTATATCCTTCTTATAAGGACCTTTGTGCTTACATTAGATCCACCCAGATAATCCAGTATGATCTCCCAATCTCAAGATTCTTAACTTCATCACATCTGCAAAGTTCCCTTTTGCCATATAGAGTAACATTCATAGGTTCTGGAGACTAGAATGTAGACATCTTTGAGGGCTGTTTTGCAACCTGCCACATTGACTAATCAGATTACTAAACATCATTGGGATAATTTGTTTCATATTGCTATGGTGCAGAGTCGTGAGTATAAACTCTTGAGGACATGAGAGCTTGAGATATTAACCAAACTGTTTAGAAAACTTAAGAGTTTTTTCTGTGATATCCACTCTCTCCTTTTCTTTCTACTTAGGAAAAAAGGAAGATGCAATTCAAATATGTAAAGTAGGAGAACAGTACGATCCTCAAATGCAGATATACCTGGGTTCATTTGTCTAATTCCACAACCTGGTAGCTGGCTGGGTTACCTTGGGGTACATTCCCCCAAAATATTCTCTGAGACAAGGATTTGAGACAGGTAGTTTATTTGAAAGGTGATTCCAAGAAGCGCTGATGGGGACTGAGGAAATGAGTCAGAAAATGGAAGGAAGCTAATAAACAGTATGTTATTGAGCAGGCTACTTCTGTAAGCCTCTGAGTGAACTCTGGGATCTGGGAGACAGTAGAACATGCCTCAGAGGTAGCCAGTTTGGAGGACGAAGCTTTCATCATTAGCCAAGGGCTGATCCAAGGGCTATCATCTCCAGGACTTCTAGCCTGCTCCACTCCCTGAGAGATTGTTTGTAGTAGGATGCCGACATCTAGTGAAGCATGCTGAGTGTCATGGGGCCACAAATGGGGCACTGACCACATCTGCTGACATGACTTCTCTGAACTTTAGTCCCTCCTCTGAAAACTGGGGACAATGCTACTGACTGCAAGGATTCTGTGAAAATTAGCAATCCTGCGTTAAAGTACCTAGTAGTGTGTCACACATGATAATGGCTCAACAACTGGTAACTCTTAAATAATGATAATAACAAAGGTTTCCCTTTAGTTTCTGCTTATAAAATTCATTTGCACTTGGAAAGATCCCTCAATGACTTCTGAGCCTCAGATTTTTATCTCTAAAATCAGAGAGGAAGGTAAATGTTATAGTTTACCATCCATTGCATATTCCCAGGATTAGTAATCTGATTCTGGTTTGGTTTTCCTTGTCCTTTGACACTAGAATTTCCCTCTGGCCTCTGTGTTTGTGATTGTCAACTGACCTGGACTGATTTGGTCATGGATGACCCTCAGTTTCTTCTTGGTAAATCTTGGTAGCCTCTGAAGAAGTTTTGAGGTAAGGGTTTCCTACTTAGCTGATAACTTCACTACTAGGTCACAACGAACAGAAATCTCAGGCAAATATATAAACACATATAAAACATCTACTCAGTAAACACTTACTAACAAATAAACCCACACACAGAGTTCATGTGACCATCTCTATAGACTTGAGTCTGTTCTAGCACTCTATAGTTTTGGTGTTCTGACCCCAAATTTGCACAGATTATTCACTGAGGCCATCATGAAGATTCCAGGGGCAGGATCTGGACACCCTTGTGGCCAGTATCATCAGAAATCCAGGATCTTCCGGTGCTCGTCGCTGGGCATAGGACTATTGAGAGATTTAGCCAGGACCATCATCCCTGAGGCTAAAGGCCACAGGCATAAATGAATTCTTATGCCTTTGTGGAGCAAGTGTGGGGAGTGTCTCTAAAATATTTCTGCCAATCCACATATAAATAAAATGAAGAGTTTCAATTTCACTAATGAGAGCCCATTTCTAACATTCACCAAGCTACATGACGGACTATTAATTTCATCAATGAAAAAACCCATTAGTGACTTCCAGTTATGTTAATTAGCAAAGCATTGCTTATGGTTTGAAATAAAAAGACAAACCTGTGTAGCTAACTGGAAAGACCACCCCTATGTTGTGCTTTCTTGATTAGAATGAACCCAGCACCTGGTTATAGCCTAACCTAAGTAACAGACACATAGGATCACACTGCACATATTGACCTATTCTTTTATTGTCGTAAAATATACATAATGTAAAACTTACCCTTTTAACCATTTTTAAGTGTGCTATTCTTTAGAATTTATGTTGTTATCCATCACCACCATCCATCTCCACAACGTTTTCATCTTCCCAAACTAGGTACCCATAAAAGAATAACAATAACTCCCCATTCTATTTTCTCTGTGAAGTTGACTACTCCAGGTCCTTCATGTAAGTGGAGTCATGTAATGTTTTTCTTTTTGTGTCTGCCTTATTTTACTTGGCATAATGTCTTCAAGCTTCATGTATCTTGTAGTATGTGTAAGAATTTCATTTCTTTTGAAGGCTGAATAATACTCCATTGTATGTATATACCACACTTTGTTTATCTGTTTATCCCTCAATGGACATTTGAGTTGGTTCCACCTTTTGGCTATTATGAATAATGCTGCTATGAACATTGATGGACAAACCTATTCTGAAGTATTTTAAAGGAAAGTACAGACATAACAATCTGCTACTTTTGTTAGGAACCTAAGAAATTAAGCATATAACAGGAGCAGAGTATTGGCTAATCCTTAGTTTTATTGCAGTTTAGTAAAGCACTTGTAACTTCTTCACTACCCTAGTACAACAGAAAACATTGGTTTTATGAATCTTCAAAATAAGATTTTGGAAGAAAACACTTTGAAACTCCTGATTTGGTATCATAAGACTGATTTTATATTTCATTTCCAAAATAGCTTTTAAAATATCATTCACTCTATGGTTATTTAATTTCCTATATTGTACTTTTATTCTGCCAAAACCACATGAATTTCCACAGCTATTCGGTAATTTTGTTCGGTTTCCAGGATGCAGTTGCATAAAACCTTATATTTTGTGACCTCAACCTTTTCATCTGTGAATGATAAAACGTTCCCTCATCTTCCTCACCATTGGAACAGTGAAATAGTTTATAGATTTATATTAGCCTTCTTCTGCAAGACCATGAGGGTGGAGAGTGTCTGTCCTGAATTCTGATGATAGCCACAAATGAACTGAGTTGGTTACGTACCGGCAGGGACTGGAAGTTTAGATTTTATGCAGGAGAGATTGCTTATTTCCCCAATTTATATGCATGTGTATATGTGTTTATAAAATCAAGGATGCCAAGGATTAGGCATTGTGCTTCTTTACAGGGTACACCTGCCAGAAGGCACCTGTCTGGACTTCTGGATCTTTCCTTGGTATGCTGGGAAAGAGGTGGTTTTCCTAAGTGATGAGTTCCTGGGTTCTGCCCCTATCTCTTCCAGTGATAAACTGCAAGGCCTTGGAAAAGTTGGCCTTGGACTTTTGATCATGCATTCATTAACATATTTATATTGAGCACCTGTACATCAGGCACTCTGCCTGGTGTTTAGGAGATCTTGGTGAATGAAACAAAGTTCCCTGCTCTCATGGCACTCAGATTCTAGAGCTGTTCTTGATATGATAGCCACTAGCTGCATGTGGTTATTTAAATTAAAATATAAATTAAAATTAACTAAAATTAAAAATTCAGTTCTTTAGTTTCACTAGCCACATTTTTTTTATATACTTTATTGTCAAATTAGCTAACATGCAGTGTATACAAGGTGCTCTTGGCTTCGGGAGTAGATTCCCATGATTCATCACTTACATACAACACCCAGTGCTCATTCCAACAAGTGTGCACTAGCCACATTTAATTTGCTCAACAGCTCAAGTGCTACTATATTAGACAATGCAGATATAGAACATTCCCATCATTGAGGAAAGTTCTATTGGATGATGATAGGGGAAGGACAAATAATAAATAAGCAAACTATAAAATATTAGAAGGTGGCAAGTGCTATGGAAAAGAGAAAAGTAGAGAAGAGTAAGGGGAATTAGGAGTGCCAGAGGTAGTTAGAGATAGGCTGTGGTATTAAACAGGGTGGTCAGGATAAGTATTTCTAAGAAGATGAGATTTAAACAGATTTGAAAGAAGTCGGGATATTAGTTAAACATATAACTAGGTGAGGAGCATTCTAGTGGATTGAACAGTCAGCACAACGTGCCAACTCAGGAACATACTTGACATATTCCAGGTACTACAAGGAGACCAGTGTGGCTGGAGCTGAGGGAGCGTGGGAGAGAATGTAAGATCAAGGACTAGAGAATATAGGGCTAGATATGACTTTGGCTTTGACTCTGAGTGAAATAGGGAAATCACTGCAGAGTCTTGAGCAGAATGACATGGTCTGTCATATTTTTTTTAATTTTTTTAACGTTTATTTATTTTTGAGACAGAGACAGAGCATGAATGGGGGAGGGGCAGAGAGAGAGGGAGACACAGAATTGGAAGCAGGCTCCAGGCTCTGAGTCATCAGCCCAGAGCCCGACACGGGGCTCAAACTCACGGACGGCGAGATCGTGACCTGAGCTGAAGTCGGACGCTTAACCGACTGAGCCACCCAGGAGCCCCTGGTCTGTCATATTTGAATGGTGTCACACTGGTATGGAGAATAGTCCAAAAGTGAGAGCCATGAGAAGGCTATTGGAGTAGTCCAGGCAAGAGGTGATTGGAGCTTGGACCAGGTCATGTTTAGGATGTATTTTGAATGTAGAGCCAATATGATTTCTTGATAGGTTACAAGAATAAAAGATCATTCCAATGAACTCTCAAGTTTTTTGGTTTAAGCAGTTGGGAGTTGGAGTTGACATAAACTGGGATGTGGAAGCCTATGATTAGAGCAGCTTTGGAAAAGAAGGAGTTCCTCTGGGGGCATGTGAAATCTGAGATACCTACTAGACATCCAAGTGGAAATGTCAGGTAGAGAGTACGAAGCTAAAGAAGAGGTACAGGCTGGAGAAATCATTTGGAAATCATCAGCAACATAGCCATGCACTGGATGGATCATAAAGACTGAGCCCTGGCAATTCTAGCATTAGGAGGTTGGTGATAAGATAAAAGGAGGAATCAACAAAGAGGTGAAAAAGAAGACATTGAGATTTAACCAGAGAGAGTGGAATCTTTGAATACAATGAAAGAAAGTATGTTGAGGAGGAGGAGGGAATGATCCCTATGTCACATGCTGCTGGAACACCAAGTAAGAAGATTGAGAACCAATTGGTAGATTTAACAAGGTGAAGTATTGGTGACCTTGACAAGAGCAGTTTTATTAGATGGTGAAAGCAAATACATGGTGCAATAGATAGTGATGACACAAATGTGTTTAAGAGAGAACAGGAGGAGAGAAATTGAGCTCTTGACTATAGACCATTCTTTAGTGGAATTTTGCCACAAAGGGAAATATTTTTTTAAGTAATCCTTTCTTGGTTATTAGGGTGCACCCTTAATATTTATGGGGGAAAAGAATAAATGGAGATGTAATTCAATATTTTCAGCATGTAAAATGGATAAATTAAGCTAAAAAAACTATTAAATAAAATGTGTTCCTTCCATTACACTGACAAATATACTTTCATAAGGACCTGGAAAATCAAGTTCAGATATAGAATTCGTGGACTTTGGAGTTCATGTCACAACTTGGTGGCACAAGGAAAGGGACTGTGGTCTAAACCCCTTCCCTTCCCAGCTCCATCCCATACTATGAGGGGCTTTGTCTGCTTGGGTGGAGACACCTCAGCCTTCATGTCCAAGCTCTGGCCACACACCCATAAGTGGCCATCCCTTGAATATCAGTCAAGCCTAGGAGTGAGTAAATTAGCAACATGGTCCACTCTAGGGAAAACAGACCCAGTTCAGAGGACTGTGAGCACCCTGTAAGGGTCTAAGGGCCAGGTGGACAGAGAACTCTGGGGTATGAGGTATCCAGATAATGGTCTACAATGCAGGGACCATCAGCTCTGGGTAAGCACTTCTTGTCCCAATGGACGCCTTACCCCATAGGAAACTTCATGGCTGGAGAATGACTAGAATGTGGCCTTTGAAGGCACGGAGCCAAGGGCAAGGATCCTCTCACTGGCTCTCTGATCTTGTGGAGAAATGAAGTAGAGAAAAAGATTTTTCAGATAGAGAAATAATGTGTTTATTTGCTTGTGAGAACAGTCCAGTGAAGAGGGGAAAAATTGATGATGTGGAAGAGAAAAGAATGACCAAAGCAATTCTCCCAGTAGGCAATAGGGGAAAGGATCTAATGCACAAGTATGGAAATGGGCTTTGGGATAAGCTTGAAAAGTTCTTCTATGGTCATAGTTAGGAAGGCAGTGTATGTCGATGCTGATGAAGAAGTTAGATGTGGTGGGAAGGTGTGGAAGTTCTCATCTCATTGATCAGTGCTCATTTCTAGAAGATGCCTGATTAGGAATACCTTGCCAGCATGCTATTTCAGGTCAAAGTTGACTTTCTTTTGTTAATTTAAATTTTTTTAAGTTTAATTAATTAATTTATTTTGAAAGAGAGAGCACGAGTGGGGAGAGGGACAAAGAGAGAGGGAAAGAGAGAATCCTAAGCAGGCTCTGCAGCAGCAGCACAGAGCCCAATTCAGGGCTTGAACTCACAAACTGTGAGATCATGACCTGAGCTGAAGCCAAGAGTCAGACACTTAACCAATTGAGCCACCCAGCCACCTCTGTTAATTTAATTTCTGTTTAAAATCTCACTAGCAATTCACTATTTTTTTAGTACATTAAGTACTTACATTCCACATTGCATAGCTCTTCACTTGCATAATTTCTTTTTCATGAGGAAATCGAGGCACAGATAGGCAGTATTTTGCCAAGAGACACACAATCAATAAGTGGTAGAAACAGTTCTGCTGACATTTCCTTCTGATTCATGATACACCAAAATGCTCCCCTGGCCTTTTGAATATATTTTTTGATATAGGAATCTGGGAGTCCTAAAATAAGAATTTTGATTTTTAAAATCTTGAAGAAATTATTCCAATAAAAAAAATCAATGAAAGAAGTAAAAAGATGAATAAGAACAAAAACTTCCTTTCTTCTCATAAATTGAGGTTTTTTTTGTTTTTTGTTTTTTGTTTTTTGTTTTTTGTTTTTTGTTTTTTTTAGGGGAGTGGGGGTGGGCAGAGGGAGAGGGAAAGAGAGAATCTTAAGCAGACCCCATGCCAAACAGAGCCCCACACAGGGCTTGATCTCACTACTGTGAGATCATGACCTGAGCCAAAATCAAGAGTTGGACATTTAACTGACTGAGCCACCAGGCACTTCTAAATTTCATTTTTTAAGTGTGAAAACGTGCAACTTCTTTTCAGATATTGAAACTTATAACATGTTGTGCCCTCTGTCTAATGCAATCATTTTCTGAATAGTCAAGTGATTTCAGCAATTACTTTTGTGCACCAAATCCTACCCCAATTGGAAGGAAGGCTGTGGGAGGGCACTGATGTAAAGCTACTTTTTTGTAAAATGAAGATGAAACCACTTATGTGTTACTCATAAAGATTTGATTAAGATCAACTTTAAAATACACCCTCAAGCATTTTTACCTTCATAGAATAAAAGAAGTTAAATACAGTAAATAATATAGTATTTAAAATAGTACTTTGTAACAAAAGTTCAGATCAACTTCCTGTTCACCTAGGGAGAAAGAGAAATTTGTCAGTGGGGACACTCTGCCACATTTTCTCAAGGACTTCAGCCTTTTCCTCAGTCCCTTTCTACATGTCTTCTGCCATCATCTATAGTGAATCCAACTTCCATTGCTGAATGTCATCACCATTCAACCCATCCATCAGCATACCTTGGAACTCATTATCGTTGGGAACTGCTCTCCTTCAAACATCTTGAGTAGTGAAACAACCTTCACTGATGAACACTACCTTAAACTTACCAAAGTTCTTATGCCTCCTGAACCTTTTCCTCTTCTTCCTGACTTCAAGACCCTTGACCTTTTTGTAATCCCCATGGGTCCTGCCCTATCTAATCTACACTTCTAGCCATGACCCATTTCAAGCATGTTCTCAGTAGCCACCATATGCTTTCATTCTCCATGCTTTCCAGTCCCAAGCCTGGGCAGTTATCTCCGTTATCAATCCATGCTGTATAATTCTCAGAATTTTCCATTCATCCCAGGAATATTCTCTATAGCACCCTAAGCTCCCCAAGCTCCAGCCATACCTCTGTCACTTCCAGTGAAGATCTCTCCTCCCACCATATTAAGACATTAGAGGACAACATTGTGAGCTCTCATGATTTGCTTCTCCCCAGCCCTTCAGAGTTTTACTCAGTCCTTCACCTTCCCTCCTGACAGAGAGTCCACAGGTTCCTCCATCTTTCTAAGTATGAACCATCCATGTCTACCAGAACCTTGCTCTATAAATTATCTCCTCTTTTCAATGTTTCCTCCTCAGTGATTCTGCCCTTTGGCCTACAAACAAGCTACGAACAAAAAAAAAAAAAAAAAAAAAAGTTCCTTAGGCATTTTAATCCCTTCAAGTTATTATTCTTCCTGCCTTCTCTTTCTTGGTGAATCTTACAGAATATATAACCAGTGTTTTCTGCTCCTACCTCCCCACTCATTGTAACGACCTCAGCCTACCTTTCATGGCCAACATAGCCCTTCCTGAGACCCACAATACACTTTCCCACCTCCTGACCTTTTATCTGTTTTATCCACCTGAATCACCTTTCCCCTAGCCTCTCTATGAAGCCTGCTCAAGGCAGCATTTCCCTGAAGCTGTTCTTTACCCAACTCCTATATTTTTTTCATGGTTTTACTGAGATAGAATTGACATACAATGAATTGCCATCCAGTTTGGTAAGTTTTGGTAATCATTTACACCTGTGTAACCACCACCCACATGAAGATATAATATTTCCATCATCCCAGTTTCCTTATTCTTCTTTCCAGTCAACTCCCAAACTCACCCCCATCTCTGGAGACATCCACTATTCTGATTTCTATCACCAGAGGTTAGTTTTGCCTCTGTGCTTGAACTTTTATGTAAATGGAATAAAACACAGGATATCATATTTCTTTAGTACTACATCCTCTCTTTGAGATTCATCAATGTTGTCTCCCTTATCAGTTCCTTCTTTTTTATTGCTGAGTATTTTCCATTATGTGAATATACCATGATTCGTTTAGTCATTTTCCTATTAAATACTCATTTAGCTTATTTTGGGGTTTTTTTTTTTTCATATTTATGTCTAAAGCTACTGTGTACTTTCTGATACAAGTTTTTGTGGATTTTTTTCTCTTGGGAAAATATCTAGGAGTAGAATTGCTGGGTTATAGGGTAGAGGTATGTTTAACTTTTAAAGAACTGCCAAACTATTTTCCAAAGTGGTTTTACCGTTTTTCACTGTCTACATTCCCACCCAGCAGAGTATGAGAGTTCCAGTTGCTCCGTATCTATCTCTTACTTTTGTGTCCTCATTCATGCTTTTCTTAGACATGTTGCCCTACATTATTGGAGCATCTTATTTTATCTCCTCCTCCATATGAACTTCTTAAAGACTGTAGTTGTGCTTCCATCTTCTCTGCACACCCATAGTCTAGCCTTCCCTAGATCTGGCTCTCTCTAAATCTACATAGAACAATAAAATGGAACCCAGTGAAGGAGCTTGAGCTCTGAGAATACTGTACAGACAGCCTAGTGGCCCAATGAAATCAATATGACCTGACTCTCCTGGGGTGTATTATAATATTACAGCTGAATACAGGGCTCCTGTGGCCATTTGTTACAGTCATCAGGAAAAGCTTTTTATCAGATTCATAGCAGCAAGTGATACAAATTATTGGATTTCTTTTTCAACATAAAAAATAGTTATTTGCAGCCTTTTGAAGCTGGGTAAATGAGCCCCATTGATCTTACCTGTAGAACACTGCAGGGTATTTTTGTTCTGTCTCAACTTCCAATATTCTATGACCAGAGCCTGCCCCTCCAGCCAAGCTTGTCTAATCGTTATTCCCTGGGCATACCCTGTTCAAATCCTCCTCTATGCCTTTCCCCTACAGTATGTGGAAAATTCTTACTTGGAATGTCTCCCCTTTTTCCCTCCTAGAAGCTAGAACTTCAAGGCCTGGCACAAATGCCAATATCTCTATGAAGCTTTCCCAACTGCTTCATCCTTCAGTACCTATTCTCTCCTATGAATTATTATAACCTTCCTAGAATAGAGTAATGGCCCCCATCCTAGTTTCCAGGCCTTCTAGATTAATAGGGGTATCCCAGGGCAGAAGAGAGCCCCTAAATGGCAAGTGTATCCTCAGATGTCTGTGGCCATGTTCCAAAGAGCCAGCTGCTGCGCAGAGCCTCTGTTTTGACATCCCTTGTTCAAAATGAGCCATGCTACTTCTAACCAGATCTACCTCCTGCCATCATCTTGAAGCAATAAATTGCTTCAGACCATGTTTCACCACTCACCAGTCAGTTGAGAGCTTGAGCTGCATTCAAGAGCCCATGTTAAAGTATTCAGTCCTCTGGGTGTGTGGGAAAGCACTGAGAAACATGGCTCTCCCTCATGCCATCAGTACAGCCTGCTCATTTTCCATGGGAGACAAAGAAACGGTCAGCTTAAATTTGACAAATATCTTGAACAAGACAAAAAGGGGGGGACTAACAACCCTATAGGTTTCCTTCACTCTGTTTTCTCTTGCTCTGTATCAAAACAAACCAACATCTTGTCTGTTTCATCATATACTCTGGGCAATTATCCCGGGTGTCTTCCTGAAAGACATCCTGGAAAGCAGAGTCTTCTCTTTCAATTTTCATTGCCTTCATTGGACTCCAGAAGAATCCTTCATCTACAATACTGGAAAACGTGAGCTAGAGTACCTAGGAATGTTACCATCCCATGCTTCTTTATTTTGCCTTCTGGTCATCCCTTCACCTGGTTATGCTACTCCACTTTCTCCTCACTTCCTAGCCCCTAGAAGATATTAATTCAAAAATATTTAACACCTTTTATATTTCTTTTTATATGTATTTTATAAATTATTTTTTTTAATTTATTCACTAGACACTATGGTAGGAATTAGAAGTCAAGATAGAGTCAGTGCTTACTTCCGGAGCCTATGTTTACTAGAAGATATAGGTACACAAAGAGACAACCACCAAACAGTGTCCTGACTGCCATCTTATTAGAAGTACAGGGGACTGTAGGAACACATGTAAGGAGCACCAAGTCCAGGCTCTGGAGGTCTGGGAAGGCTTCAAAGAAGAAGTGACATTTGAGCTAGTGGGAGTTACCCAGCAGTCAGCTGAAAGACATGATGGTGAGGGGTGGGTGGTTCCTATAAAGGATGTATGTGGGAACACCCAGAAACCAGGAGCCTGGCACAGTAAGGAATTGAAAGAAGTTTGGTGTGTTTGAGAATTAGGAGGCAAGAGAGTGGTGAAAACTGAAAATGAAAAGATAAGCAGGGGCATTATCACAACACACCTTTCATGTAAGTTCTGATGAGTAGGGACCTCTCATAGCAAAGGGGAGCTCAAGTAAAGAGTAGGAGAGCTTTGTATTTGGAAAGGTCACTCTGGCAATAGTTTTGATAGCGTGGATCATGGGGACAAAGTTGGGACAGGTAAGAAGACCAGACAAAGGGTGCTGATGTCCCCAGCAAGAGCAGTGGTAGAGTGGATGGAGAAGGTGGGTGGACTGGCAATGCTGTGGCCTGGTGATATGATATGAGAGGTGAAGGAGAAGAAAAGGTAAAGGATGAGGCCAGGTTTTAGGCTTGGAGAATGGTGGTGCATTTACAGAAGCAGGGAGCAAAGAGTTTTAGGTTAGAAGGTGGGGGCAGGATGTCCTTTACATAGTTTGATATGTGTCTGGGTCTCAGGAAAGGGCTGGGTCAGTGGGGAAGTAAGTCATTAATACTCAATGGTCATGCTGCTACGGGAGTAGGGTGGACAGTCCGGGCAAAGAGGAGGGCTGAGAACACTAAAGAATGGGCAGAGGAAGAGAAATGTATAGAGAAAACTGAAAAGAGACATCCAGGGATGGGGCAAACCAAGAGAAGGTGTCCCCCTGACAGAAGCCAAGGGAAGAGTCTCAAGAAGAACAGATGGTCAATCAGGTCCAATGTCCTAGAAAAACACTTTTATACCCATTGGATTTAACAACCAGAAGGGTGGGGTTGGCAAGTGAAACTTCAGGGGAATAGTGAGGGTGAAATAGATTGGGAAGGGAGTGGGAGATGAGGGAATACAGATGGCAAGAAAGGAAACTCTCCCAAGAGGTTTAGCTATAAAGGGAGGAGATAGAAAAAGCAGTAGCTAGAGAGGGTATGGGGTAAAAGAACATTGCTGTTGTTGTTTTTCAGTGGGAGAAACATAAACAGGACTTTAATATACTTTTAGAGGGAGATAGGAAGATGAATGAATGAAATCTGTAGTGAGAAGCAGTTGTAGAATATAAAGCAAATAACAGATGGGAGAATATCAGCAGTGTCTTCTCTTGATAATGACAAAATTCTACCAGTTCCGTGTGGTAGAAGTAGCAAAGTGGGCAGATCTTGGAGCAAACCCCTGTCTGTGGTCCATTCCCAGCTGCGAGTGGCCTTGGGAAAGTTTTCTAATATCTCCACCTAAAGTAGTGGAGGTCTGGGAAGGCTTCAAAGCCTTAGAACAGCGGTGCTTAGAACAGCGCCTGGTACACCCTAGGCAAGTACTCAATAAATACTAGCTACAGTCATCTGCTGATGCCCAAATTCCTGGGAAAAGAATTTATCCAGTGGCTTCTCACCCAGGCTGCTAACGACTAAAAAACATGTCCTTGTGCCATTGTTTTTTCAATTGTTGAAAGTCAGACCTGTCCTCCAGAGCCAGGCCCATTTTGTCTGCAGAAACACTTAATGTTTGTGTTGCTTGGCCCCAGTAGGGACAGCAGAAGCATCCATCACCAAGGCAGTGCATGCACAGTTGAGAAATCTGTTGTGCGTTCCTACCCTGTTTCTTTCCAAAACCTTTCTTCTGGCTTTCAAATGAGATTTCCCTGTTCAGGAGGGGTGTCAAATGCTGGGGATTTCATAGTATTCCCAACCGTAGGCACCAGATTTATGTAATTGCAGTGGTGGAGACTTGAATGATCTTTTGAAGAGGCTGCACACTGTTTGTCTGTCAAATCGTCTGCATGTCGGTAGAGCTGAAATTATAGGAGATGAAGAATGTGCAAGTATGTTCCAAAGTAGCTAGCACATGGTTGGTGATCCCTAAGGTTTGTTTCCTTTCTGGAAGGTACTAAGATTTGTTCTCATAAGGCAGCATGACAGGGTGGAAGCCATATGGGATTTGCCCTCAAATTTTGGCTCTACCGTTGACCAGCTGTATGAACTTAGGTTATTTACATACCTTCTTGAGCCTTTTTTCCTCATCTGTAAATGAAGCCTGATAATACCCACTGTACCAGTATCTTTGGGGGATTAAATGAGACAACATATATGGAAACATCTAGCACCCAGTTGGAATTCTGTGTTTTTTCTCCTCCCTTCTCTGTGTCCCTGTTTTGACTAGTAGGTAACCATATTTGCTCTCACAAATCTGATATAATTCTTCACATCAAGTCAATATATCAAGTATTTAATAAACCTTACCCTGATGCATTAAACTCATTTTGTGGAATTCACACCACTACCTAGATTCTCCACTGTCTTATTAGACACCAATAGATCTTTCTGTGGCTGCAAGAGAGATATTATTGCCAGTTGCCAGTATGAGATGATGTACTTCTTCACTCTTCAGTGAAATGTGTGCAGGCATTTTGTTTTCCCTGGTTGAACATTTTGCAGTCTCCCTTAAAAATACTGCCCTCATCTTGTTTCCTCTCTCTGACCTGCCTCTTCTCCTTCCCAGGCTCCTAAACCCCATTATGCTTCCCTGTATTGTTGGCTTAATGGGCACTTTAATAAGTGTATCATTTCCATTTTGAAATACACAGAGCACAAGACAGAAATTGGATTTCTTCCTGAACAGTTTCCATCCTCCCTCCTCACGTACAGCTTTCTCCCTTCTTTTCCACTCTGCAACACAACTGAAATTTGCTGAGCCAGAAAGGGGAGGAAGAAGGTATGAAAGGGGAAGCAATCTGCCTTCTCATTGTTTCAGGTAGAGCTTATTATCAACCTGCTCACTGGAAGAGAGCACGTGCTCTAAAGATACTCTGGGTGCCTCTTGTGTTTCCACAAAAGCCCAAGGCCCTGGGTATGCGATGCATAACAGAATATAATTACTGAGATAATTATTGTTACCTGCACTGCCCAACTGTTGTGTTTTGTAATCAAAAGCTATATTAGCAGATGTGACTCCAAGCCTTCTGAAAACTCAGGGAGGCTATTGAAGGCCCAAAATTTAGGGAAACTAAATTTTGTTTTAGCTAGTGGGTCTGTGTTACTCAGATTTTATATTAGCAGAATGTTTGGGTATCTAGAGAGTATACCTGAGTACTTCGGCCAATGCACAGACATCACTGTCCCTGTAGGACTATCTTCAGCTGACTTAACTACTCATATTTCTGAAACAGGACTTCATAGCAATTGCAAAAAGCTCCGTACCATTTTTGAATTTGTTCTCTTTAAATAGTTTATCAGATCTTAAGAAAGAACAAAGCTGGAAGCAGATGCCCCCTGATTTTAAACTATATTGCAAAGCTGTAGTAATCAAAACAGTATGATTTGGCATAAAAATAGACATACGTCAGTAACACAGAATAGAGAACCGAAAGATAAATCCTTGCATATATGGTCAATTAACTTATGAAAAAAGAGGTAACAGTGTTGAGAAAACCACATAGCCACATGCAAAAGAATGAAATTAGACCACTATCTTATGCCATACACAAAAATTAACTCATAAATAGATTAAAGACTTGAATGTAAGACCTGAACCATAACATTTCTAGAAGAAAACATGGGCAGCAAGCTACTTAATATTGGTCATGGTGATAAATTTTTGGATCTGACTCCAAAAGCAAAGGCAACAAAAGCAAAAAATAAATAAGTGGGACTACATCAAACTGAAAAAACCGCACAGCAAAGGAAACCATTAACAAAATGAAAAGACACCCTTGAATGGGAGAAAATATTTGCAAATCACACATCCAATAAGGGGTTAATAAGGGTTTCTATGTTTTTATAGAAAGAACTCATTTAAAAAAAAACAATCTGACTTTTAAAATGAGAAGAGGATCTGAATAGACACTTTTCCAAAGAAGACATACAGGTAGATGGCCAACAGGCACGTGAAAAGATGCTCTATACCACTAATCGTCAGGGAAATGCAAATCAAAACCGTGAGATATCACCTCACTACCTGTTAGAATGGCTGTTATCAAAAAGACAAGAAATAACAAGTGTTGGTGAGGATGTGGAAAAAAGAGGACCCTCATGCCTTGTTGCTGGGAGTATAAATTGGTGCATTCATTATGGAAGACAGTATCGAGGTTCCTCAAAAATTTTAAAATAGAACTACCATGTAATCTAGCAATTCCACTTCTGATATTTATCTGAAGAAAATGAAAACACTAATTTTAAAAGATATATGTACCCTTATGTTCATTGTAGCTTTATTTTCAACAGCCAATATGAAAACAACCTAATTGTCCACTTAAGGATGAATGGATACAGAAGATATGAGATACATATATATTTATACAAAATATGTGAGATATATATATATATATATACATATATTTATATGTAATGAATACTACTCAGCCATAAAAAAGAATGAAATACTACCATTTGTGACAACATAGATGAACCTTGAGGGACTTATACTAAGCAAAATAAGTCAGACAGGGAAAGACAAGTACCATATGGTTTCACTTATATGTGGAATCTAAAAAACAAAGCAAAGAAACAAGACAAAACAAAACTCATAGATAGAGAGAACAGAATGGTGGTTGCCAGAGGGAAGGAGGTTTGGGGAGTAGGTGAAATGGGTAAAGGGGTCAAGAGGTACAGACTTCCAGTTATAAAATAAATAAGTCATGGGCATGTAGTATACAGCATTGTAGCTATAATCAATAATACTGTAGAGCAGACTTCAAAGTTGCCAGGAGAGTAAATCCTAAAAGTTAACTTCATATGGTGACAGATGGTAACTAGACTTATTGCAGTGATCATTTTGCAATGTATACAAATATTGAAGCATTATGTTGTAAACATGAAACCAGTATAATGTTATATGTCAATTAGACCTCAATAAAAAAATTTTAGAAAAACGGTTCACCAGGACCTGACTTAACAGCCTTCATTTGGCATTCAATGAAAAGAAACTTATTTTTCTCTGGGCACAGACAGGCTGTGTATATTTGGTGAGTATAGTGTGTGCTAAACTGGATATAGGTATGTGTTCATACTCCTTGCCACCTGCTTCATATTCATTCTGGCACAGAACTCAGACTGGCTTTCTGTTCCCCATCTCAGCCAGCTCTAATTAATTTATGTCTACCTCTCTGCCATAGCACACTAAGGAAATGGAGTTTCCACTTTAAAAATCAAGTTTATTAAAAATGAAGCAACATGGTGATAATTGGTTTTTAAAATGCTTAAAGAAGTTCCAAGTGGAAAAAAGGAAACAAGTTGCAAAAGAGGAAAAGAAATTAGGCAATTAAGACAAGGTCAATTAAAAGGAGAATAACAAAGAAAAGTGGGTGAGGTTGACAGGAGATAAATTGGAAAGGGAGAAAGGGTCAAGGAAGAAGCAGAACGGAAGAAAGGAGACAGGAAAAGCAATGACATGTACTTGAGTAATGGACTCAACCAAGGAAATAGAATAAGTGAAGGCCAGAGTAAGAATTATGGAGAAAAAGAGAGACATCAACGTCTCCAGAATTGCAGATTATTGGTGACCTAGGGGAGTGTAGACAGGGGTAGATCTATCCCTAAGGAAGTTGGGTGTTGAATTCCTTAGGATGATCTGACAATTAGGGAAACTGTCCCCTGCATATGCTAATTCAGACTTTAAAATAAAAGCCAGCCAGACTCATTACTGGGTTTGGCCAGCCTGTAATGGCAACAGAATTCACTGATGCATATTTAAACTGAATTTTCTAACCAAGGTCTTAAATAAACAGTCACCAGATGTAACTGAAAATTAGAATAAGGCTTTCAGTCGTGAGTGTTCCTGTAGGAAAAGTCTGAAAACCCTTCATGTTGCTTTTTCCAAAGTTTTTAGTCATTTGCGGTTTTTAGCCCTGGCTAGTGTGTTAGCAACTGTTCCATTGCTGGACTATGTGAATCCTTCTAGTATTTACTTTTTAACATTCCGCAGGGCAGGGAGAGTGGCTGACACCTGTGATGTAAGCGAAGCCCCTGGCAGGAATGTTAATTCTATCAGTAACAAAAGAACCTTTGAGGGACTTGGATTCTTAATGGGACCACCAGAAACTCCTTCCCCCCAAAGCTGGGAAATCCAGAGCAGGTCTTCTCAGTCAGCACAAATTTGCAAAACCAGAGTTGTCAGAGGAAGGTAGAAATGGCAGGAGGCTTAAGAAATCTCGGGAAGGTGTCATTTGGCCTATGGTCCAGATCCAGAGTCTGGAAACATGGCAGTACCTCCCAGGCTTGGATCCCCTGCTGGCAACTGGATGCTCTGTTGAGTCTAGGAACTGATGATCACTGGTAGCTTGTGGATACTTTTCTGTGTTGAGCAGATGCCTTCTGTTACACTGGAAGCTAAAAGCCCTCTTTACTCATATGTGTCTTAGGTTAATTGATAGATTACACTATTGTCACTAATGAGTAGAAATAATAATCCAGGGGCGCCTGGGTGGCTCAGTCAGTTAAGCGGCCGACTTCGGCTCAGGTCATGATCTCACGGTCTGTGAGTTCGAGCCCCGCATCGGGCTCTGTGCTGACAGCTCAGAGCCCGGAGCCCGTTTCAGATTCTGTGTCTCCCTCTCTCTCTGACCCTCCCCTGTTCATGCTCTGTCTCTCTCTGTCTCAAAAATAAATAAACGTTAAAAAAGAAATAATAATCCAGACTGATTTATTTTTGTCAAGGGAAAGAGAGAATCCCAAACAGGCTCTGCGCTGTCTCTCTCTCTCTCTCTCCATATATATATATATATATATATATGTATATATTTCTCAAAATAAGATAAATAAATAAGCATTAAAAAATAGTCAAAAACATAAAGTGAATCAAAAAATATTATTCAGTGTCTGGATGCTATTTGGTACATCAAAGAAATTGTTTATAAAATAGTTTCATTTCAGGAAGTTTAAAAAAATAAAATACAATGGACATACCATCATTCTCTCTAGTTAAACCTTTTTTTCCTGGAAAATGTTCACAATAATGTTCAAAATAATGTAAATGTTCACAAATGAAGACTAGTCTGGAAGCCAACAGATGGTGTGTCTAGTCTTGGCAGTTACTAACAGATCATTGACCCCAGACAAGTCATTCAACCTCCCCAGATCCTAGAATTTCCTCACCTTAAAATGCAGGTAGAAGCAAGAATTTCCCATGGGACAGCTAGCAGAAGAGAAAGATTAGAAGTCAGGAGACTCATGCTATAGTCTTCATGCTTCATTTACAACCATGCAGCCTCGGATAAATGAGTTAGCCTCTCAGTTTCCTCGTATATAAAATGGAGAGTTGTTTACAGCCTGTAGAGCATGCATCTTGTGATGATCAAGATTCGTCTTGTGAAGATACTGGAGGAAGCATGTACAAATGTCACTTTCTGCTGTCGTATACAGTGGCCCCTAAGCTTGAGACAGTATTTAACATGGGCCATGATTTAGTATCGGTGTTAATAAACTATGGCCTATACCTAAATCTGGCCCACCACCTACTTTTGTAAAATACACACACAGACACATAACACACACACACAAAGTCATCATAACCAGTCATGCTCATTCATTTACATTTACACACTGTCTATGATTGCTTTTATGCTACAACAGCAGAGTTGAATAGTTAAGTTGCAACAGAGACTATATGACCTGCCAAATCTACAATGTTTAGTCTCTAGCCCCTTACAAAAATACTTTACCAACCCTGATCCCGCAGAAAGGTTACAGATTGGTACTCCAATATCTAAGGCTTCTCTTAAGTTCTGTATTAGTATATGATCCCGAGCACATGATTTACTCTGTCTGGTTCTCTGTTTCTCATACTCTAAAAACAGAGGAATACAAATCCATCCCCTTCTTTCCTCACAGAAATGCTGTTAAGAGAGATAAGAAAACAAAGGCTTTGATCTTTTATGAAAGGAAGATTATTTAAATTCAAAGTATTATTCATAAGGTGGATGCTGTTAGATAATTCAGAAATGATGACTGATGTGTTGTTATTCTCTGATATTAGATCTCTCATGTACATCAGTGGGAGATTATTTAGATCAGTGATAGCATACAGACCCCTGCACCATGGTACTACATCAAACTAAAATAATGCACCAGAATTGAATTTAATCACAGTATCCAGTCAGGAGTGTGAGTTTTAATTGCTTCTTTATCCCTTTATCCTCTGAAGACTACCATTAAATATTTATAAGACATGAACTTCAGATGATGCCAACATCTCTGCTGAGGTCACCTGACAACTGGCCATTTTAATCCAGGACCAAGACGGGGGGTGGGGGGAGGCCTTCAGGCACATAAGGAAGGACTATTCCCAAGGCAGAAGAACAGTCATGATGGTAGCACATGGACTGGTTTGCAGAGCAAATACCAAGGATATTTGTTTATGTTAAAACTTTAATTTGTATTTGATTCTTGGACTCATGACTGATATCCAGGCTAGTTAAGCATACACACAAGTGATTTTCAAATCTTTGCCTAGCAAGTGTAAATACTGGGACCTCCTCTTTCCTAAGAACCCCATCAAAGCTCCAGGGAGAATCTCCCCAAAGGAATAGCTCTTAATGTGTCTGAAAGCAGCTGTCTAAAGAGGCCAAGCCTGATGTTTGAAAGTAACGCTGGCCAAGGTACAGCCCTTTTACAGTCCCTACATCCGAAACTCCGGATTTATGGCATAGATAAATCAGTGGGCCATCATTTGCTCTATAAAAGGAGACTTCACTTTACAATCCAATTCACTGCCATGTTCTTTTACTGATCTATTGCCACTAGTGCAGCTCCAGTAAAATCTAATTGTTAGAAATGCAGAACACATATGCCTTTTCATTGCTAATCTGGATGGAAAGATGAAAAGCAACGTGCATTTATAATCCCCTTGTATCCTAAGATGTGGCTTTTGTGAACATCTTTTGTTCTCAGCCTAGGAACTTAATGTTACTTACTTACGATTGGCTGGGAGGAATGGGGTGCATAATTCCTTATTATAACAATGAAACAATATCATGTGATTTCGTTGACTAACTCACTCTGATTATCTGCATGAAATTTCAAAGCAACGAAGGATCAGTCGTACAGGAATATGCTAACTGGCCTTTTGGCAATGACTCATAGTAATATTAATAATAGCAACTGTACTGAGCGTTACCATATGCCAAGCAGCATTCTACCTCATTAGCTCATTGAAGCTCAAACAAGCCAAAAAGATAGTTACAATTATTATTATTCCTATATTACAGATGGGTATATCAAAGCACAGAGAGGTAAAATATCCTTGCATATACTACAAGCTGATACATGCAAGATCAGGATTCAAACTTAGTGCAGTTGGCTCTATAATTTGTGCTACTAACTTGCCTGCCATACATAATACTTGTCTGCTATATTGAGAAGTAAAGCAACTATCGGGTGCTGAAATGTAGGAGCAACAGCAGTACCTGACATATTTTCTACCTTCAAGAAGCTGGTAAGTATGCCAATTATATCTCGATTTAAAAAACAGAAAATAAATGACTTGTGTTTAATTTTTGAAAAGAAGCTAATATCTGCCTCAGTCCATTAGAGAGAAACTGGTATTAGACTTGTCCTCTGCTGTTAAAAAAAACAAACAAACTAGAAAACTGTGCACGATATATTAAACAGCTAATTTCAGACATTGGACAAAGGAAAATGAGGTCTATGATCCCTGAGGTAAAGAAAACAAAAGATGACTCCTATGATTGCCCCAGTTTTCTGACTGGAGACACATTTTAGGCCATGGAGCAGGGAGAGGAAACCCAAGCATAACACAGTAGTCTTGCTAAATTGCAAAGGCAGAGACTAGAGTTCGGGGAGTCTGAGGCAGCTATGTTTACGGGATGGAGTACCAGAGAAGAGGGAGATAAACAGAAAAAGAGATCCAGAAATCTTCATGAGGTTCTCTTTGAGTCTTTTATTACATACTGAGCTGAGCATGTATAGGGTAAAATTCTATAACACTCAGCAAAGAACAGCTATCAGGGAGCTGGAGGTTGAACAATTCCCAGAGCCCACAGGGCTGGGGAAATTTTTAATTCCAGTCAGCCAAAATGGGGCAAACTTGTTGGGTATGTGGCTCATTTGACTGTTGGACTAGAGAAGTTCCATCCCAGCCCTGATTTATGTGAAAAGAAAGCTTTCAATGAGATGAGGTATTTCTCCACAGACAGAAGTGATCTTAAAAGCTAAGAGGGATGAACAGTAGCTATTCCACTGACAATCCACTGACCACAGACAGAGTGGGTTGCACCCTAAATAAGTAAAATGGGATTAGAGGTCTGTTACCACACATGCAAGGTTGAATTAGAAGCAAGGGAAGGATATAATTTTAGAGATGTACAAGTCAGACATTCTATTATTGAATCTAATAGAAGGAATTTCAAAAAACACATGTTCATAGTAGACGTTCCCTGGGGAAAAAAGATGGGTGGTCGTGTGGGCATGGGTACTCTGAGGGAGGCAGATTCATAGACTTGCCCTATCACATCACTCCATGCAGCCAAGACTCCCCGACCTGTGGTCTTCATCTTTAAGATGAAGGGATGAATTCAGCACAAGGTACAAAAGTCTACAGATCCTTTCACCAGACTCTTACACTTCTAATCATCATCATAACCTTTAAGCCCAAGTTTTTTCATCTATAAAATGAGGATAATAATAATTACAGAAGCATTACGATGATTTGATAAGATAATGAATGTCAAATGTTTAGTTAAGGCCATGGCACTTAGTAAATCCTGGCTACAATTATGGTTATGATTTTTTTTTTTACCTTTTTCATCATTAAATGATATGTCATTGTAAAGAACCAATATCCCAGAGACAGTAAGGAAGAATACCATTTCCCAGTCTGCACCATGCCCGTAGTGAAAGGGCCTCTGTCACCCTCCAACATGCTTCTAAATAGTCTTTACCACATTAAAATCAGTAACTTGGGGAGAATGAGGCTTTTTCCTTTTTAAGCTTCATCTGTGGAATCCCAAGCAGTTTGGGATGTAATCTTATGTTCGTTAATCTCATTTCTGCAGATGTACTCTCCTAGATTGAAGGTTCCATGAAATTCCATGAGAGCAGACACATTTAAGTTATGCCCGACATCGTTTGCCCAGGGCTTAGCAAGGTACTTGGACCTCAGTAGGAGCTCAGTAGATACCAGATGAGTGAATATGATCTCCTTTTCAAAACCTTATATCCAAGTCATGTTTGGCAGAATCCCTAGTGTCTGCCTTGCTCTGCAGCGCTGAGTGCACTGTAAATGTTGTTGTGATCACCTCGAGTAGTCACTCCACTAGTTACAATAACTGGACGATCGTTACGTCTTCTGTATGAAATTAAGCAAGAAAAAATTCATGCTTCATGTTCCATAGCCTTCAGAATCCGTCTTCTTACCAGTTCAATTAGTTAGTAAAGGACAGCATACTTACACCTTTGTCAAGAATTCTAGCTGCTTTCGGAAAAATGACTCAGGAGATGAAACAGCAGGACTCCTGGTGTTATTTATAAAGTTTGTGCTGGGAACTGTTTCAGGGTCTGTAGCAGCAAATCTCAAGCACCATTTACCTTCCCCGATAATTCTGGAGTTTGAGTATGAATGATGGAACAGCTAATAACATGTTACCCCACAAAGTAGCATTAGCTTCCTTTATCATCATCAGCCTTTTTTTTTTTAAAGAACACAGAAATGTGTAAATTGCAGTTTATCTCACCACAGAAGCATTTAATCAAATGTGCTGTAATTATATTTTGGGTGGCTACTGAGAATAATCACTATTTCTTCATTATGAGGATTGTCCTAAAAATTACATTAATGAGGGTCAACCATAATAGCATTGGAAATTTAGCTACATTTAAATGTAAAATTTGTACCTCAGCCTTGTAGATTCCCTATTAGTGGATTGCCATGGGCCAGAATCTTATCATGAGTGTTGACATTTAATGGATGTGCCTTGAACTGATGTTTTACTTTAAGTGAAATGTGTTTGCATTAAAAGCATATTCATTTCCAGACTCCTTCTTAAACATTTGTTTCTTTTGTTTTGGAATTCAGAAAGCTTTTCATGTTTGGCCTATTTTTTCTTATTCACTGAATAATAATTTTTAGAAGGTTATATTTTAGAAGGTTTTATGTAAAAAAAAAAAATCGTCCTTTTAGCAGATAGTCAACTAAAGGGACTGCATTTAGCTGCCAAATGTGAACCTCTCAGGTGACCAAGAATGAAAAAGCCTATTTGCATAAATAAAATAAAAGCTCAATAACTGAGCCAATATTCACCAAAATTTTTACCAACATCTAATTTTGCTCTGTTTTCAAGGATTATGGCTTAAGGCCAGAATTATTCACCATATGCCTGTTCTCCTTGTCCTTCCCTCAGAAGCTAAGGTGGAAGAAGCTTCACTGATATTTTGCAGTGTTAGCCAAGTAGTTTGTCGTCTTTTTGTAACCACCTGCCTTACACAAAATCATGGACACACCTATTTTGGATAAATTTGTGCTGTCTGATGTATAAATGAATATGAAGAATAGAAAGAAATCAAAAGACTCTCATTCCCAGATCAATTTTCTTCATTGGCCTAAGCTACCTCCAAACCTGCCCCCTGGTTTCTGGACATGATGCATGTTATTCATTAGTACTAAATTTTATTATATTTTTAATATAGCCTTTTTTCAGATGGGATTGCTTTTAGTAGTAACACTTTCTTTTATGTATTTATTTCCTATTTTCCATCGCATAGCTTCTTGTGACTTTGACACTATGGTTATCTGGAAATGGAAAGAGCCCATCTCAGTGTAGACTCTTGGTCCATCCAGCCCATAATTCTGCTTCTGACAAAGGCCCCCAGAGGAATTTTGTGGAGGCCTTGGCTGCCCACCCTGACATGACCTAAAATTAATAGGTATACCCTCTCAAGTAGTCTGATTTCTGTATATCAGTATGGCTTAATCAGCTGTGAATTCATATTAGGTAACCTAAAAGGGACAATTTTAGCCTGTCCTCCTTATTGGGAGGAGGGGGTAGATAATGGAGATCCACAGCGTAGCTGGAAGGGTCTTTGCAGGTTTTCAAGACTGATTCCAATTCCAAATAATGATACCAATTCTCAGGTGGGCTTCCTTGTATAGAAATACCTGTTGCTTCTGGTCTTTGTCTCATGGCCAGCTAGTTCTCTATGCACAGCAAAACATTGCCTTCAATTCTACAGCAACTCAACCTTTTTGGTTGTAGCATAGTTTAATCAAAGGTTCTTTGAATAGGTAAAATACCTCCTTTTCCTTTGCTTACAACTTTTTTTTTGGTACCTTTTTAAAGATTGTAAAGATTGTAAAAACAGGCCAAGGCTTCCTCTTACAAAAGTCATCATTTCTTTTTCAACCTATTAACTATGTGTTTAAGTCCTTAATTATAAACCTTGGATTTTATAAATGCGTTATCCTGGCCATGCAGAAGTGAGAATCATTGGTCAGAGGTTCATAGAGTCTTCCTTATGATCTTTCTCATGAATGGACATATTTTTATCAACCAGTTGGCTTTCCATATCATGATCATTGAATAGTGGGTGACAGAATTGTGGTTCTAGCTCCCTCATGTCACCCAGGCATTCCTGCAGTACTCCTGTCAACCAGCCTTACAGAATTATCAATATTCAGTAAGGGAAGTAGGTCTACAACAGCATGTCCATGTAATACTTCCAATTTGTCTCATTCCTTTTCCTCTGTTTGCCAACAGAATGGGAGGTGATGAGCAGAAACACAGGTGTATATCTCAACACCTGCCTTCTACTGCACAGTGGATTTGTAACCTCTTTGTATCTGTAGCCACAAATCATAATCTGTTCATTTGAGCACATAGAAAACCTGTGATGATTTTAAGACCTTCATTATAAACACCACACTGGAAACAATCTTCAGAGTCTTTTCAAGTCAAAGACCCATATACATTGAATGTTCTCACAGTGTGCTCTGTCAGAAACAATTTTTACTGATGTTTTCTTAGTGAGCATCATTCCCCAAGTGTGGAGAGAACTGCAGAAAAGCAATTACACGGAGTCACATTAGCTCAAATAGGTGGGAATTTTACTGACATCAGGCCATGAAAGAAGAGTGGACGATAAGTTCTGTATGGACAAAGGGAGAATAATAAATTGGGACCAATATGTAAAAATGAGTAAGATTTTTTCAAAATTACCCCTCTCCAAAGAAGTGTCAATGTCATTTTGTGTTCCGAAACCAGATAGAAGGACGGTGGTGTGGGTTTTTCTTTATAGCTATATGTGAAGATATAAATACACATGCACACACCTAAAATCATAAACTCAAAGATAAGGACCTTATCACATGTGAATGTGATTGTTCTTTGAAGGTTTTTAGGTAGATGGTATTAAATTATAATTTTCTAAGTGGTAAAATCATGACTGTCATGTGAAAGTTGGAAGGCAGTTCAAGCAAGAAATAAGGATATTAAGGGGTCAGGAGGTGTTAAGGACAAGCCCAATATTATACACGCAGATAGATACGTAGATATAGATAGATATAGATACAGATACAGATATAGATATAGATACAGATATAGATATAGACTCTCTCTATATTTTATATATGTATACATCTATATATACACCTATATTTATATGTATGTTTGTGTGTTTATGTGTGTAAAATTTATACTTATTCTCCCCATGATCTCCTCATACCCGGAGACCATCTGCTACCACACGGGGAGAAGACAGAAGGCCAGGTCTTGTGTTGGTAACCACTTTGCTCAATGCTCTTGCATATTAAAGTACTCATGGATAAAATTACAGATGATGACTTTGTAAGAAACTTATCCTTTGAGACATGAGAATGCAATTGTTCTTTTAAGATTTATAGATGGGTGGTATTAAGCTATAATTTTCTAAAAGGTAAAAATTATAATTTTCATGCAAATACAAAATAAACACATGTCAAAGATTTGATTCAATTAGTTAATGAGGAAATCAGTAAGATATTAATACCAATTTACAGAACATATGAGAAACTAAATGTGTGCAATTTAATAAAGAAATATTAGGATAAGATTGCTAGGTTAGATTTTTTAAACTGGTTAATATCCTAGTGGCCAATAAATTGTAATGTTTGGGATTATCTATTCTTTGGGACAGAAATCATTTTCATCTCTACTAGACAAAAATCTACAATTTAAAATATAAATTCACTAAGTCTGTGACCTTTAATCAATAGTAAACAGTGAGTCAAACTAAGAACATTTTCCTAGACAGTTCTTAGGTGGACTTTGCTCCTGAATGACATTGAAAAGATGTGCTGCCCATCTTTTTGCCTTTTTTCAAGTTGTGGTTAATTTCTGTAACAGTGGTGAAAGGTATAGGAGCATATTGTGTAATCCATAATAGGACATTTAGATCTCAGCCTGTGTATGAAATATCATATGTCTTTGACAATGAGAACCTGCTTGGAAAGAGCTGATAGTAGAATCCCCAGAAAGTAGGATTGCCTTACCAAAAGTTGCTGTAGAAAAGGAGGATGAAGCCAGTATTCATCTCAGCTTTTGTCCAATTTGATATTTAATAATTCTTTCATTTATCCATTTAGTGAGTCAACAAATATTTAATGAGCATCTACTATATGCCAGGCATTGGGAATTGGAACAAAAAGACAAAGGTCCTGCTCTTGGGGAACTTATATTCCAACGGAAAAGACAGGCAGCAAATAATAAAACCATTATAAGAATAATATACTTTCAGATAATAGAAAGGAGGATAATGAGTGATCAGAGGGAAGGTGTGAGTTTTAGGCAGAATGGTCGGGGAACTCTCAGGAGGATTGGCCAGCTGTGAGAGTATCGTCCAGATACAGCAGGGGACTTGGTGACAGATGGGGCTCTGGTAGATAGTCGCTGCCACTGTATTAACATAATTCAAGTCTTCACTCTGTTTCATGGTCAAGGATACCTCCAGTTTGAATTTCTATCTCCATGTCATGAGGTAGAAATGAGTACTGGGGGGACCAGAGCAGTGAATGGAGTAAATTGTGCAAATAGTTTCCCACTGGGGAGAAAGTAGTTACAGATACCTGGGATAGGGCAGTGAGAGAAGGTACAGAAAACTGGTTAGGAGCATGGGTTTTAGAACAGAGACACCCGGATTTGAATCCTGACTCTAATGACATATGATGATCATTCCCTCCTGGGGTCACTGGGAGAATTAAATGAAATAATCTCCATAAAGCCTAAGGCACACAGGAAGCACTCAACAAAATGGTATCCTTATTATTCCCGCTTTGGGAAAGCCTGTAGTATCAGCTTAATGCAGCAGTGATTAATTAGTCTTGCCATTGCTATATAGTTCTTCAACTTGATGGAAAGATGAATTGTTATCACAGAGTTTAGGTATATGTGAACTGGAGGTTCACCAGGTCTGTTGGTATTGACTTAAGCTATGTGGTCAAAGTTGTTCCAGCAGCCAGTCCAAGTTTTACAAAGAGATGGAAGGTGCAGGCTTATACCTGTAATTTTTTAGCACAGACTTGGCGATTCTTGGATAAATTAAGAATGTAGAAACTAAAATTATAATACTTTTGATGGGGTTTTGATTGGAGACGTTTTTCCCTTCTGTTTCTTGCCTTGCTCAGTCCTTTCCTTTCTTTTACTGTTTTTTTTTTTTTTTCCTTTCCTGTTTATAAGTTGCTTTCTCTTCTGGAGAGCTATGAGTTAGGAAGCTATTAATTAGCTGCTTCTCACCCTAATTTTCAATGAGATTTAATACGGTAGAGATAAAGCTGCCCCTTTTGAAAACAAAAATTAAATGTCTGCAAATTCCATGAACTGATTTTTTAATTGTTTGGCAATAATGTTTTTTCATTGATAATGTTGCTCAAAGAAATAATTTTAATTAAATTTTAAATCTATTTTTAGATTTTATAGATTCTAGGGAGACCATTTTCTTGCAGGGAATAAGTTTAAGACCATAACATTCTTTTCTAACCCCACAATTATGATCAGAGGAATGTCTGTAATACATTCCATTGCAATTAAATTGCATACCCCAGACTGTTCAAGATCTGTTTATAAAGGAGGAATGGATTTTCCACAGCTGCTTGCCTGTTAGTGCATCCTTCATGCAACATTGCGGCAGCCAGCGTAGTCACTGAAATAACAGACTTGAACTTCCAAAGCTTTCAAATGTCTTTTAAAAACTTCCCATTACATGAATTGCTTAATTTGTGTACATGAAAATCCACTGATTACATATGAATGAGAGTCAACCTAAAATAAGAGGGGGCTTTGAGAATCTGTGTGTATTTGCCCACCCATCTTTTCAGGAATTAGCAGGTATTCAATCTTGTTCCAATATCCTGCACAGACCACAGTCATTACTGAGATCTCTCTGTGAAGATTGGAATCTGCTGGGAACAGTATGGGGCAGATTGGGTATTTCTTACAATATTCATTGGACCATCTTCACCCAGTCACACAGCTGGAAAATATTTTCTGAGATGAATGTTTATAGAAAAGATTCAGAGAGGAGTAGAAAGAAGGGGATAGGAGGGAGGAGAAGGAAAAATAATCCAAACCAAGTTAAGGTAGGGTCATATAGAATAGACATCAGAGTCCAGCAATTTCATCTTTAAGAACAATTGCCAGAACTTTAATTTATTAAATTAGAATTTTAATCGCTCCAAGTTGCATTTAATTGATCAAACTGCTGTGTATATATTGGGTCATCTTTATGATGGGTATATAACATCTATAATAAAGTATTAATTGAATGCTTACTAATTTTCACCAGAATTTTGAAAGTCATATCTCAGTAGCCCCATTTCATGAGTGAGAAAACTAAGGCTGAAAAGCCTTATGTGATTCACTCAAAGTCACCCATTTGTTAAGCAGAAGAGTTTGAATTTGAACCCAGGCCTATCTGACTCTAATCCCTATGTTCTCGGCTGTATCTCCCTACATAGGTCCAATTGCTTGGCTGGCATACTCCAGGATATGTCTTCGCATCCTTAAATTCCAAACCTCCCTTAGAAATAATTTCCTAACAGTGAACTGGCCTAATAATGCTGTAGTTTATTTCCAGGGGGTGAATGTTGGCCTTCAGAGCAGGCTCCTTCCTACCAGCTTTCTATTTCTAAAAAGCATTTGATGATTCCCTGTTCAGAGCTCATATACCTGTCAAAAGAGACTGCAATTTATCCCTGGGGATAGTTAACATTCCCTCCACCCATGAGAGTATGTCAGGTGCTCTCAGAAATTGAAAGCCAGGCTCTCCCTCAGTGCTGGTCTTTTAGATTAGTAGCTGTCACTGATAAAATGTCTCCTTGGAATTGCAGAGACAAAGCTGCAAGGCAGCCAACAGGCCCACCGCATATCTCCTTGTGGTTATCAGCATTCTTATTGGTAATATCGGATTTTCTGGAGCTGTTTTAATTTTGTAAAATGTTCGTGGGAACTTCGATGATCTCTGAGGAAATGCCTTCCCTAATGCTCTAGCTCTACGAGGAGGCAGCCAAATTCCCACCCATCTGGCAGGCAAGTTCTTTCAGTGTGAGACTGAGAGGGAATTTCGGAGGCCTGGAGAGGGCATCCATAAGTATATCTTGCTTCTATTTTTGCAATGTGGAATTTGGAATCTTTCCTGTCAGGCATCATGTAGTGTCTTTAAGAAGCCCTGGATTTGAGGAAAACAGCCCCAAGTGAGCCATACTCTGTCTGCTGGAACTAAATGTCCTTTCCTGTTTCTTAATGTACACAACTCTAATTCATCTTCCATCCACGATTGGTGACTTTAATTCTTTCAACTCCTTGATTTTGTCCTTAATCCATGACTTTGACATCCACCTGATGCTCTCAGAGCATGTGCTCCTCACCAGCTTCAGCTGGTTCTAAAATGTCATGGTTTCTGTTAACATGCTTCTCGCTCCTACCAAAGTAAACACACAGATTTGTCTCCCCTGGGTGTGCTGTGAGATCATGACATAAAGAATCTTCTGGTTTTAAAATGGACCTCTGGCCTTTTCACTGGGAATTTTGCTTGTCTTCATCCACCATATGCTTTCCAGAGAATTTCAGAGACTGGGATATCATCATGTGGCCATGATCTTTGTCACCTGTCCCCGGGACTACACCTCTTCCCCAACCTTCTCTTCACCACAGTGGTTTTTATACAAGTCCACCTCTACATTTTTCTGGAGCATCTCCCTAAGGCGCAACTCCAGTCTCCCTGCTTTCCTGCCCATTGGTTCCCAAGGCATCCCCATTTATGAACTACATGAACTACATTCAGTCTCTTTTCGTCCTTATATTTAGGACCTTCCCCAGTTGGTTGCCAACTTTATCTGCCAATAATTAACTTAAGTTACACACACACACACACACACACGCCACCCAAACTGGAGTGCTCACATCCTCTTTCACCTGAAATGTCTGCACTGCATCTCTGCCTGTTGACATCTTGAGTACTTACATTAAAATTCTCTTTTACCAGTCCACATAAATCTTCACCTTTCTCTACCCTATACTATGGCCCTGAAGGCTGTTATGGACTACATTAACAAATCACACCTTCTCTCTAGCCTATGATTGGGTTTGGCCATAGGGAGGCCCAATAGGATATGAGAGACACCAGCAAGAAGCTGATTCCCTGGCTTCCACAAATAGCCACAGCTCTTCCAGTGACCCTTTCCGGCAGCTATAGCTGCTTTCTTCTTTGCCTTTTAGGCCTAGGAGTGGTAATGGCTCTCTTTGTTGCCAGTCCTAGGTCAGCATCCCTTATGGGTTTTATTTGACCCTGACCACTCTTTGTAAATAATCCTTTCACCAAATTCTCCAAACTACCTTCTTAGAGCATCCCATCTGTTTCCTATGGGAACTCTGACTGGTACAGCGTCCTCAAGGCCCAGTTCAGTCATAAAATTCACCAATTTCATTGAATCACTCAACAAATATACATTCATCTTCTATTTGATGCTATGTTACAGGTATTGGTGACAGAGTAGAGAACAAAACAGAGGACTTGCCTTCAGAGAGCTTACAAAATAGTGGGAAATTAGATGTGAAACAAGCAATTATGACAAAAGAAAGTGGAGATAATGATAATAGAAGTATGGAGTTCACACAACCAGGGGACCAAGTCTAGGGGTCAAAAAAGGTCATTCAGCTATATGAGCCATCCACTATTTCTTTGTCCTTTCCTTGTGGAACTCTGCCTCAAAAGCTGTCTTTTGAGAGGAGAGGCTGTGTCTTTTTCACCTTTATTTCTGTCTTAGTCCTTAGACCACTGCCTAGAATATAGTAGGAACTCAAGTATTCATCTAATTGAATTGGATTGAGCCTTCTGAATATTTATGGACCCCCACTCCAGCCCACCCACTGAAGGTTTTACATTATTAGGCTGGATGATGGGGAGATTCCCACTTTTTCAGAGCCACTGGGCTAATAGAAAACATGATTTACTAGTTTTAGAAAGAAAAATCACTGTATTGGAAGAACTCCTCCCCAACTCAGGTGAAGGGTTTTAGAGGAATTGTCAACTTAATAC